>NW_022195074.1:0-221377 GCF_008641045.1 Pistacia vera | reverse complement strand
GTAACTACAACCACTTCCAGCCCCCCAAGCACGGGAACGTACATTATTTCTTTGTTCAGATGTGTAACCTAGCTCAAACATTAGAGGTTAAGCATGAATTGTGATCGAAATTGCATAAAGAAAGCAAGAGTTCTGATGGAAATTGCAGAAATGCAAAATGGAAAAACAGAAGCTTGACTTACAACTAAATAAACAGAAAGCATATTGCTTATATATCAACTAACTGGGAAGTTCAGATCAATAGAATACAAGGTAATAAAATGGTATCCAAAACCCTCTACAAGCAATGAAGTAAGTTCTCAACAACCTTTTTTTTTTCTTTTAATTGTAGCCATTGACATGAATCTTGTACTTCAACTTGGACAGTGGGAGACAAGGCAATTCTAAAAAATCTAGACATTATAACACAGAAATAAAAATGTAGATTTGAGCATTTATAGTATTAGTTCATTTCTTTATAAGAAAATCATAGACTGAAAAAAAATCAAACGATGAAGTACTGATAGGGCCATATAAAATGTGTAGAGCACTCCTAAAAGTATTACACAAATTTTAGGCAAAAGACCATGCCTTCCCCTATAAATGATGATAAACATGACTGTCATATCTTCAACTCGAAGGCCCAACATTGCAACTTCTCTATAAGATAAGTATCCACAAATCACAGGTTTCATCGTAATACATTTACATGCTTTTAAGATTATGCAAATATTATAGCGAGGTCAACACAATTAGCAATGTGAATGACTATATGCCAACCATACCACAATTTTGTATTATAGATCTCTTAACCATGAGTACACACTACCATAAGCTTCTCAAAGGACTGATGAACGAGCCTAGAATAGCTCATGTTCTGACTATGTCTTGAAAATTAGTACTTAGCTGATATAATGATCTTTTCTGGGTAATTTGCAACAACAGAAAGAGAAGGCTTTTTTATGCTTAAGGAGAGGAAGACACCTTTGTTCTTGTGCATAAAGTTTGGTCTTTTGCTTCTCTTTTTTATGTTTCAGTGTCAAAGAATTTCAAGATAATTCTTTCATCTTCATAAATTTTACCTGGGAGGGATTCAAGGTAAATACATATATGTCAGAATAGGTCATGTTATTGAGAGGGGTGGTATAGATGGCTTTTTGATTGTTTTCAACTATGCACATTCTCAGCACAGAGATCACTTAAATCGTTTTGCTTCCATAGGCTAGGCATATTTAAGTGGACTAAGTGGGAACTTCTGTAAATTCTCCTTTCTATTAATAATATTATGAAGGTCTATTGTCAAAACAGACACACACATGTAAAGAAAAAGATGGAGTAATGGGGATAGAAGTAGAGATTTGATAAGGACAGTTCCCTGTTTGGATTATGCAATAAGTTTGAGCAAAACAAATTTTCCATCCATATATAGACCCTTGGAATCATTCCCAATAGTCATGCAATCCCATGGTTGAAAATACAAATTGGATATATTTTCCAAACAGTAGCATATAAACAAAATGAAGTTGGGAAAAATATGGACTAACAATCTTGAGGAGGTAGTACTCGGATTGTAGCACGAAGCTCGTGAATAGCAGGAGGAGGAGGAGATGCAGTCGGGCGGCAGTAGCCCGTGTGCATGAGAACTGGAAAACAAGATGCCCAGATCAATTCTAGAATTTAGACAGCACCAAATTTTAATATTCATACATCAAAAAGATAATTTCTGATCACTTATTCAAAGCACCACATACCAGCAACAAGATCAGAGTCATCTGTGTAAATATCAGTCCCCCATAGCTGGCCGCCTCTGACCTGAACATAATTAACGTAGGTAACTGAGAAGTGTCCTAACAACATTAGCTGTTGTCAATGCTAACAAAAGTTTGGATTAACAAAATGCAACATGTAACGCTATAATTAGCTGCAGTGAACTGTACTACTTCTGCAGTAACTTAAAAAAAAGGAAGAAGGGAGAACTGAAAAAATTAATGCAAGAGAGCTAAGGACTCCACCTGCCCTTTAACTCATTGACAGAAAAGTACAAACACCAGAGAACCTTATGTAATTTTGGAATACTTTTCAAGCATTTAAAGCACTTGTTGATAAGGGAAAAAGAAATTTCCAAAAGTTTCAAACATCTTGCGATCAAAACATCTCATTGTTTATTAATTGACCTAAAAGATAGCAACACAAACACATCCAAAATATCTGTAATAGGAAAGAGGATAGATTTACCACGGGAAAAAGAATATCACATACTAAAAGTTTACAGATTCTTTATCCATTCCAGATTAATATGAAGTAGATTGATCTTACTTGGCGATTTGTGGCAGTAACATGCTCAGCTGGTATCCGGATTTCAAGAGTGGGACCATTACTAGAACTTTCACCATTTTTATCAGCTTGAGATGCTTCATATTCCTTCCATAACTTTACCAGTTCTTGCATGCACTCACCAACTTTATAAACAACAGAAGATACTTCGGATTTACCTGAAACACAAACAAAAATAAAATGTACAACTGTAGAAGAAAAATTATTTAACTCCAAAACCATAATGACGAAAAAATTTCTGCTCCATCACCGAGCACAAAATGATCAACTTCACCAAATAACGAAAGTTCAAAAGTGCAAATATCAAGTTATGATGCAAATTGCACAAGAACGAAGGAAAAAGCTGTATAAATCATTCTTAGAGTCTATTTAAAAAGCCAAAAGTTAATGTGGGATGAGCTCAAATCTATAAGTTTTTTAACTGATTAAAAATTATACTTACTCAAGTGCATGCAAAAAGAGAAAACAAAAGTTTAAAAAAAATTGAAGATAAACTATTTACAACTTACAACCAAGAAAGTATTGACACAAAGTCTTGGAATTTTTAAAATAAAATGGATTAATTCAATCCATCACAGTCTTTCAGTTAACTAATTCTCAATCACCAGATGACCAACCAGATAAGTCAAAATTGTATAACAATACAAATTGCTATAAACACACATATCTTTGCAATCTCATTAATCTTCTTCCAGAAAAATAAACTCTACCCAGGTTATCCTGACATTCAAAACAAGCAAACACTGCTCGAGCTCAACAAGAGGGAAATGCACGGCTTACCATGATTTCTGCAAAAGAAAGAAAGGAGAAACAATTTCAGTGAGCATCATAATAAGAGAGGGTATACATCAGATTTGATGTGCATAATATAACCAATCACAACTAAATTGATGATATTCCAAATAAGTCAAGGATAATATTCCTAAATAAGTTGAGGATGAAGGCATCCACAAACTACAATTTTCAAGCTTATAAAAAATTCTTACCTAAACCTCAGTCATGGAAGAGTAAACATTGGGGTGCATTTATTAATTTCTTATCAAAAGGTTCATACCTTTTACAGGAGAAAATTTTTTATTCTCCATCCCTTCAAAAATTCTTACCACTACAGTATTAAATTATTGAATCTTAGGATTAAATGAGAAGATTACCATTTCTTGAAGGTGATGTGAAAAACATGAAACTGCAATGCCAAAACAGCTAAGAGTATGCATTATGCATTGATTTGGCATTTTTACAGAAATACCACCACTTCTTAAAGTTAATATAATAGTTTCTAGTCTCTGAATACAACCTACCAGTAACCTTTTGGACATCCTCAAGCATATTAAGTTACTTATTTCACTTATATTATCGATCATGTGCCAGTTGCTTGTCAGAATTACACTACATTGGCCTAAACTGCATTCAGCCGATTACATCACAGAACAGAACTAATGATACAGATAGTGACTCCAAAACCATAAAACAATTGGCTTATAAGACTGAAGAAATATCTTTCAATTGTTATTGTGTACTGCAACACTAAATAGATCCAAGATTTTCTAGAAGTGGTCCCAACGTATTATAATGCAAACCAGATGTCAGCAGAGTTCTACAGTGAGTGTAGTTTCAAGCAGCGGTTGACTTTTGAGTAATCTTTTTCTATACACTTAATTCTTAAACCAAGATAAATGCTCCTTCATAGTACTTCAAGGAGAATGCCCAATATAGCCTTCCAGAAAGTTACAAATTTTAAAATAAAAATTTCAAAGCAAACAAATACAACTTCCTTCCTGGCTTACAAATATTTAAAGCACTCTTTGAATTTTTAGGACAAACAGCCATTAAGGGTGAGGGTTGCAACTCCTGTTCATCATCCAATAAGAAGTATTTGGTGGGGTTATTACAAATCTCACTTATACCCAACTAATAATAACTCCTCTTCATGACTTTCACATTAATAATTCTTTTTCTTCTACTTCTTCTTCTTCTTTTATGGACAAAGAGTTTTGGTCTTGACCAGGTATTCGGAGCGATTTTTTGGGTAAGTCCCACTCTTCAGCTCATGTTTGCATATAGTGGCTTCACTCACGAGCTGGGTCCAAGCACTTGCACACACCATTCCAAACTTTTGCAATTACACCAGGTAATGCCCTCTAATTGATTCAAGTGTGTAACAACAATCTTAAACTCAAAATCCAAGTAACTAGAGCTAATGATTACAGTGAAACCAATTTTTCTAAGAAATATAAAATAAACTTCATTCCCAACTACGGGTCTTTAAAAACAATTATTCTAAAAGCTAGAAAAGGGCTATTGATTAAAAAATTCCTGCAGACAAAACAGCAGAGCATAATGGTGATTGCAATAACTATAGCAAGATGTTACACCAAAATTTGAGTTGCAACATATAAATATATTAATAAATAAAATAAAACAGTAAATATATATCAATGATTGACCATATCAGGAGTAAAATTTTTGTAACTGACTGACATCTCACCCATACATATATCCTTTTTCTAATCTTTTCAAATTACTTAAGGTACAAATTATTGCTAATATTTGAGAAAAAACAACATTGGATAACCACATTGATATCACTCCAACTCAGTTACAGAATTTGTATCCAGTAAGCCATATATGATTACCCTCTAATGAAATAATAGAGACTCAAAAGTGCAGGAAAGTTTTGATAACAGAAAATCAAGTAGGAAAGAGGAAATAATTGAAAAAAGAATTAACACCTATGGATAGAACTTAATGGGAAGGACGTTATGAACAGAACTCAAAAAATTATTAGAGCAGAAGGAAGGGATGTGTTACCCTATCTAGCACTTAACTCTATAAGAGGCATGCGATTATTTTTAGCGTTACTAAAGTAAGCAATTCAGCAATATGAAAAATTAAAAAAAATCTTGAATCTAATATTATCTTCACTCCGAACAATAAAACAGAACACGTACCAATAATGGAAAGAATAATTTTGTCCTCTCAAATTTAACTTTAGCAATAATGATTTGTCTAGTCACGGCAGATATTCTAAGGCACATTTCTACACCATATATGCAAAATAATGCAATACATATCATTTAAACAAATATGCTTGAAATCAGGAACAAAAAGAAAAAGTAAAGTATACCCTTCATTATCCTGAGCACAAGACCTAAAGCGAGGCTCACGGTTCCCAAATTGAGGGCTACCTCTAGGTCGCAGCATCCTCTTACGTTGCTGGACTCCATGATTAAAAGGTTCTCTTTCCCTTTCTGTAACTCCTTCTCCATCATCAGATTCTTTATCATAGCACCTACTGCGCTTTTCAGGTCTATCACCTTCCATATCAACCTCTCTTTCTCTTCTCCTGTCTTTGGCTTCCCTATCAACATTTTTCCAGCTATCAAGTTCTTTTGGTTTCTTTTGCTCTGATACGAGATTTTCCTGCTCTAGTGGTGGCACTTTGAATGATCCGTCTCCCAACTCCTTCTCGTTGTGCATACCCATACCCTCTTTCTCGACTCCATTCCATGATTCTCTCTTGATATGATCTTTTTCCCTGTCTTTCTGTCTCTCCTTGTCTTTAGAAAGATCCTTCTTATCCCTCTCCCATTTTGCTGATTCTCTCTCGTCCCTAGTTGATTCTTTGTACTCACTACTAATATACCTACTTGCATACTGCTCCTACGATCACTTCGTTCCTTATCTCTGTCTCCCCAATCCCGATGCTTTGAATCCTCCTCTTTCTTCCTTCTCTTTAATCTATCCTCACCTTTGAATCAACTCTATTCTCCGCACAGCCTCGTTTGTTTCCATGTAATCTCCCTTCATGTTACTGAACGGTCTTTGACTGAATGGCTTTCCAACCCACACTGGGCCTGAAACTACCACGTGACCATGGATCTGTGCCAGCTGGTGTTTCAGAACTTCTTTTCCCCTAAGGTAATCTTTGGTCTTTCCAGTTCAAGAGACATTCGTAGCAACATAACCTTCTTTTCACCTGGCACACTCTTTAGATCACCATAACTCCCTGTCAATTTGCTCTTTATGTCATCACCTCTACTATCACATTTTGCATCCTTTTCCCCTTTAACACTTTGAGCACCCTCTTTCCCTCGCCAGAGGATTCCCTGGTTTCCATTTTTTGATTATCCTTCGAATCCCTTGATTCCAGCCTGCTTCCGAAGAAGGGTGATGAGAATCTGGATGTGAACATTCAAGAAGATGATGCATCCTATAAGTGGAGTGCAAAGAGATCTTCTCTCTCATATCACGAGATTCAGACCGCGGAAATTTCCCCGCCGAGCATCTTGCCCCACGTCATAGGCGGATGGTGGTATTCTTTGCCACCACAGAAGATGTCAACTTCGGATATGTACCTGTATCTTCAAGTGATGGATATTTCGATGAAGAGAATGACCACCATCTTCATGGATTTTTTTAGGAGCACCACTCATAACGAAAATCCCGAACAATTACTGCTAGAATATTCAAAATCAAAAGAATTTCCTTCTGTCCTTAGCCAAATAAGTTTATCAAACTGAAAACCTGCAACAATGCTATTCAAGAAATTACAAAAAACAAAAAAAAAAAATTACAAATCCTAACATAATTAAATTCAAATTGAATTAAAGGTAATAACCAGAAATTAGATAACCCAAACCCTACTAAACTACAATGAGGTAAAAGTAATGAAACTACAATAAAATGCAATGGAGAAGACGACAACGCGGAAGTCAAGGGGAAACGATTTGTAAACAAAACATAGAAGAAACACTAACTTTATATAAAAATATAATGAATGAAGGCCTTCTTAGTTGTTACCGATAATTCGTCTCCAGTGCACAGAACCGGTGAGTAAATGGATCCCAATAGAGACAGAAGAGGGATTTCGTCGTTTCGACTAGCTAGGTTGTAGTGAGTTCTAATATGAAATTTGAGAGGCTTTTTACCCCCACCTGTTTGATCTCTAGCCCCATCTTCAAGTTAAGTAAGGGTATGATTGTAATACTTTATTTTCTCTTTCACAGATTTCTTCTTTCTCTATCTCCTTCCATGATTTTACTAATAATGGCCCTTGATCTTTCTAATGTGACATTCTATTTATAGACTACAATAAACAAAACCCTCTCAGCTTTTTTATTCCCTACTAAAACAACCATCTCATATTAATAAATTGACATGAAAGATTTTTGAAAAAATAAAAAAAAAGCTAAGGCTCCGTTTGGTTCACAATTTTGTGTTTTTGGGAAAAGTTTTTTGAAAAAAGTTAAAAAAAAGTTGAATTGGGTGGGTATTACGATGTAGGATTTACAAATTATAAAATACCCCCTATATTTATTTTTTTACAAAATACCCCTTATAATAAAACATTAAAAGTTAACAAAAACACCCCCAACCCACCTTCAAATACGGACAGCCGGCCACCACCGCCGGAGGGTGGTCGGAGTCACCGTATCGGCGCATGACCGGCTGGATCTTGCCGGTCGTGCGCTGATATGGCCTTTTTCGGCCAGATCCACGGTCGATCTGGCCGGCAAAGGCCAGATCTATGGCTAGATCTGGCCATTAACGGCCAGATCTGGCCGTATTTACTCGTCAACGACGACCAACAAACGGTCGTCGTTGATGGTCAATGACGACCGTTTGTTGGCCGTCGTTACCGACTGGTTACGGCCAAAGATCTGACCGTCAACGGCCAGATCTTTAGCCTTAGATCTGGCCTTTTCCGGCGAGATCCACCGTGGATCTGGCCAGAAAAGGTTAGATCGACGCACTACCGGCCAGATTCAGCCGGTAGTGCGCCATCCTACCAGATTCCGGCCATTTTCCGGCAGTGGTGGCCGGAATCTGGTAAATATGGATTGTTGGGGTGTTTTTCCAATTTTTTAAAAAATATTTAGGGGTATTTAATTAAATTAACAAATTTAGGGGGTTTAAAAAAAATTGAATAATATTATAAATTTTTGGTTATTTTACTGTTTAACTTTTTTGGGAATACTAAAAGTAGTATTCCCAAAATGCAACCAAACGAAGCCTAAATTGTTTAGGATGTGTTTATTTTATTATTTCTATCCTATCATATCATATTCAAAATACATATTTGATCCACTATTTTCAAAATCCAATCTTATTTTATTCAACTTAAAATATTTAAATTTTTTTAACCCCCTAAGTTTATTAATTTAACTAAACACCCCCAACAATAAAAGTTTATAAAATAACAAAACACCCCCGCTCACCCACATATTCCCGACAGTCAATGGTTAGCTGTCAGCATTTAATGGGTGGGTAGGGGTATTTTTATTAATTTTAAAACTTTTATTATATGGGGTGTTTAACTAAATTAACAAATATGGGGATTAAAAAATAATCTTACCAAACACATTTTCAAATTCAAATCCTATCTTTGTAATAATAACTTAACTCAACTTTTTCAAAAATATTATTTAAAATAATAAAACAAACACACCCATACTACTTGTTTGTTTCACTCTTTCAAATCATTTTTTTGTTATCCTATTTGGATTAAAAAAAAAATGTGTTTATTTACTTATTGGAATCATTATTTTGAAAATCAATTTCAATCAAATAAGATTTTTTTTTATTGAAAATAAAAAGTGGGTGGGACTTATTTTCTATTACCCTATTCTAACATTTTTCCAACTCTATTCAACTAAAAACAATTACATTCACAATACAAAGTTTATAAATTAACAAAAACACCCCCACCTTTCTTAAGCCATTATCGGTCGCCGGTGCCAGAACGACGCACGATCGGCCATATATAGCCAGTCATGCACCGATCTTGCCGTTTTCGGCCAGATCCACCATGTCAATGACCAGATTATCGTTGACGATGACTTCTTTTTGGGGAAAGGGGGGTTGTTGATTTTTAAAGTTTTATTGTGGGGGGGTGTTTTTGTTAAATTTTAAAGTTTTATTATGGGGAGTGTTTAACTAAATTAAAAAATGTAGGGGATTAAAAAATAATCTAAATATTTTTAGAAAATGTTTTAAAAAAATGTATCAAACAATTATTCAGCATTTTATCTAACTCTGATATAATTTTTAAATATTATATCAAACAAATTGTCAGAATCATATCCTATTCTATTTAATCTTATCATGTCTTATTCAAATAGTTTTTCGAAATAGTCCTAACAACAGGCCATAATATTTTTTTTAACAGTCAATTCCCCACAGGATTAGCAATGGGGATTCCAACTTGGTAAGCCTTTCTTAGGGTATGACTATGAGCTCCCAAATAATTTATAATTTAAGTTATTCTGAGGTAATTTCGCTCTCTTTTTAGTGAAGGAAGAGTTATTGCTTGTGTTGACATTTGATCCTTGTTGGCAGGAGATTGATTTGATTTGAACAGTCGAAAAGCATTCGAACTTGAGCGATGCCTCCTTCACAGGTAAAAAAACTTATGGTAACAGTGGAAACATATTTTTCTTAGATTATTTCAATCATAATTGATATTATGCTTTACAAAATTTTAGGGGTGAACATAGGTAGTGAGTAGAACAGGAACTGACAGATAGAACCAGAACCTATCTGGAACTGACACTGTGTGGGTAGTGAGCATGGGTAGTGATATTATGCTTTACAAAATAATCTAAGAAACATATTTTTCTTAGATTATTTCAATCATAATTGATATTATGCTTTAAAAATTTAGGGGTGAACATGGGTAGTGAGTAGACCAGGAACACACAGATAGAACCAGAACCTATTTGGAACTAACACTATATGGGTAGGTTCTGGTTCTAATTTTTTGGAACCAATACTGTGCAGGTCTAGTTCTGATTCCTATATGTGCAGGAACCAAAACTTGTGATGGGAACCTAAAACGGGTGTCTTGGTGGGTACTCGCTTGAGTCCCTAAATGGAACCTGTCTTGGAACCGAGTCGCGTACCCGAGTAGAATTGTATGGAACTGGATTTAAAAAAATATCAGTGAAGAATTGGGGGTCTTTCGTAATTTTACTATAAAAAAATTTTAAAATGGCCCATGGGTGAAATGTATATAAAAAAATTTAGTGTAACAATAACAATAATCTAAACAAATATATATACAATTAATTAACAATTACTCACCATATAAAAAACTTTAATTAATTATAATAACCTAATCAAATTAAAATATTGAAATTTTTTCATATAATATTATAATATTAAAGTTTTGTTTAATTAAGTGTATAAATTTAATTGGAATTAAGATCCAATTAAAAGTGTTTTATGTTATAAGAATTATTTTTGAATAAAATAATATATTTAATGAATAATATTTCATTATTTATTCAATCATCAAGTTTCAAGTATATCTATAATAAATAGTAATTAATTATTATATATGATAAATTGATAAACATTTTTATTATAGTTAAATGATTACCTAATTATTAATTAATTATAACATTACATAAACATTAATAATTTACTTTATTGCAAATTACTTATAAATGATTAGAAATTAATTAATTATACAACATTATAAATATTAGTAATTATACATTAATACATTACTAAAGTAAATGATTAGAATTTAATTATAATATTACATTATAGTTAAATGATTAGCTAATAATCATAACATTACATTATACACATTAGTATTACTATATTAGTAAAATTTTAATTAATAATAATATTACTTAATTAAATGATTAAAAATTAATTAATTATAAAATTATATTATAGATTTATAGTATTACTAATTAATATAACATTACATTATAAACATTTGTAATTTATACATTAGTGCATTATTTAATAAATAATAGAAATTTAATTATTATAACAATACATTACAGATTTATACTACGTTTATTTAATTAATTATAACATTACATATAAACATTAGTAATTTACCAAATTATTGCATTACTAATTAAATTATTAAACATTATAGAATGATAACTCTGCCTCATGAGTCACGATATATTAAGAAATCATAGACAAACTTAAAGTTAGAGTCATGCTAGTTATTAATTAAGATTCATAAAATATTAATATTAATATTTAATATTATTATTTGTCACAAATTCTCAATTAATTAATTTAACTTTATTTAACTATAGTAATTATAATATTTGTATTTTGGATAATAAAGTTTACTAAAATTCAATTCCCAAGATTAATTCCATAACTATACTTTGTAAATGTATATATTTATGATTTGAAGATTTTCTTAATTTTTCAGGGGTGTATTACAAAATTTTGAGGTGTGTTCGTCATTTTTAACTTATAGGGGGTAATTGATTTTTTATAAGGTACCTGGTAAGGAATCAGAACTTGCATTCAGCTTCCGATTCCAAGATCACCAGTTCAAGAATCAAAGAATCAGAACCTATTGGTTTCACTTCCTTTCCTAGGAACCAGCGGGTTCCAATTCCGGCTCTGGTTCTCCCAAAAAACGCAAGGTACTCGGAACCTCTAACCCCTACTAAAAATATAATTGATTTTTATAGATCAATTTGAATAATTTTCTTTCACTAAAATTGACTTGAAAATATGATAAAATTATATTTTAAATTTACAAATTACCCTATTACAATAGGTGATGGGGCTTGAATAGGTAGGGGTTCCCAATTTTCATGCTCGAAATTACACATGGGATGGGATGCAAGCTATATACAAAAATGTAAGCCAGGTTTAGTAACGGCCCGTGAAATAGAAGGGTTTTTTTAAGGAGGTACGGGCTGGAACTATTAAGGCCCATCCCGGGTTTTTGGCATGCTGGGCCCTATCAGGCCGGTTGTACATCCCTTCAAAGTCTATTACACCTTCAAATCTAGAACTCTCTGGATCCCAAAAGTTTAAACGCACAATACAGCTGCCATCTGTTTGGGCGTTAATTAAGACTTTGAAGAGTTTAAAAGACATTTAAAAATTCTATTTGACTTTTTTATGAATGTTATTATAATTCATAAAAAATTACAAACTTTTTAAAAGATCAACTAAAAAATTTGAAAAAAAAAAAAGGGATCTTAAAAAAAAAAAAAAAACAAATATAAATTGGATAAAAAATAAATAAATCAAGAAAAATGCAAAAATTAAAAAGAACTTAAAATTCGACAGTATAAATAAAAAAATGGAAAAAAGAAAATTCGGAAGACTTAAAAGTATGAAAAAATAAAATAAAAACTTAAATATCAAAAAATCTAAAAATCTAAAATTTGAAAAAACAAAAATGAAAGATGAAAACCAAAAAACTTTAAAAGAAAATCTGAAAAATTTATAAAATATAAAAATTGAAAAACTTTTTAAAAAAATAATTTGAAATTCTAATTTCTACGATTTGGCAAGATTGAATTCAAAAGGCTACAATCTCGTGAGATGCAACAAAAAATATTGCGGTCTAGCGAGATCCTAGTTAATGCTTTTGCTATGTAACCAGATTGTGGTGGCGAGGTACGATCAACCAGATCACAACTAGACCAACTGCGATCTAGCCAAATTATAGAATCACAACTATGTTCTTTGAATTTCTCTTCTTTTTTTTTTCTATGGTAATTTTACAAAATTAGGAAATCTCAAAATTTAAGGGGTAGGGGTAAAGTAGTCAACTTTTAACATACGCATGGGTAAATTTATAATTGTAAAGGGTCAAAAAAGGTCAACCTTCACATTTAACGATAACTAATGGTAGGGGATCAACGTGGTAATTCTAGACTTTTGGGGTCCCACTGTAGTTTCTGGACTTTAAGGGTGTTCTTGGTAATAACCCTTATGTTTCATAAAATCCAAATTAGAAACTCCAAGTACTGGATTTCATCATCTCCTCCCAACTTATTATCCAAACTAGAAATTTCTTATCTAGTTTAGTTGATGGAGTTGCCCCTCTGTTTTGAGTATGTTTGGTATTCTTTCTATTTTTCAGAAATGTAGTCTTAGATTTCTAGTATTTTAACTATGTTTTGTGATCTTTTAGGTTCTCTCTTTTTCAAAATCTTGTAGCTTATTAGCCTTTGTTGTGCTTTCTTACTCTTGTAATTAACGATACCTATTACTTTAGTAATGCTTGTTTTCATTTCCTTTAATTTATGAGTAATGTTACATTACAAATTTTTTTACAAAGATTTCTACACAAAATTATTCATTTTTTATCATTTTTTTGTCACCTTATTTGTATGGAATATGTAAGTATAGTATTATTATTAATTTATATCGTAAATGTTTGAACTATTAAGGGATTAAGTTTGGGAGTTTCTTTGTTTATTTTGCACTTCTTCGTCACACAAAGACTATACATTCTAGTAGAGTATTTAAATGTAGTAAGCTATACCTGCTTCTGTTTACTATTTTTTTTTTTTTTTTTTTTCAGATGGTGCAACCATTGATGAAAGATGAGAAAACTTGTACTGAGATTTCAAGTATAGATTTAAAACACTTGTTTAAATGTCTCCTTGCTCAAATCAATTACCCAAAACAATTATGAATTTCAATGCGGAAATATATTCAAAACACCACATAAAACAATAACAGATTCAGACAATTAACATATTGAGAGATTAAGAAAGGACATGCAAATGCAATATGTCGTGGTTTAGCCAACTCTTTGCCTACGTCGACGCACCAACTACAAAAACCTTTGTAGTCAATATTCCACTATGATGAGGTTTTATACCTTAGATAACCATAAACTAGTACAATCAAGTATTAAGCTCTCAACTTACCACTAGACACCTAGTAGGACAAATCAAGTATCAAGCTCTCCAGCTCTACCACTAGACACCCTAGTAGGACAAATCAAGTATCAAGCTCTCCAGCTCTACCAATAGACACCCTAGTAGGACAAATCAAGCACAGCTCTCCAGCTCTACACTACCCTTAGCAAGATTAAAACATAAACTAAAGATGTCCGATGAAGAAAACATGCACCTCAGCTTCAATGTTGTCATAGGATTCCAACGAACAACTCCCAACAAGCGCCTCCGCGTCCAAAGCATCAGTGATTAATTTACCAATCTATAGAGAACATCTTATGAAAAGTATTTCATAGGAACATAATAGATATAATCGCTAGATCTCTCCCTCTCAAGCACAATGACAACTATATGAAAGCATTTCTCTAAACTACTCTCGACACTTCTAAGAGTAAGAGAGATACAAACCTAGCTTAAAATGATGTATTTATAGGCACTACATGTAACCTTAGATCTCCAATATGTTCAATGATGTTTCTATCATTTTCTTAAGAAAAATGTTAGCCTTACTCACTCATTTTACATTTTCTCTTACCCATCTTTGTAAAATGACATATAGTACCGTACATGCTTATGGACATTTACTATGTTTATATTTACAAAGGTGAGTAAGAGAAGTGAGTAGGGAGAATGAGTAAGGCTAGCATTACTCCTTAAAATGATGTATTTATAGGATACATGTACCTTAGATCTCCAATATTTCAATGATGTTTCTATCTTTTCTTAATGACTCGGATAGAAAAAACCTAAAACATCATATTGGTTTCCGCCTTCCCTACAGCGAGTTTAAATTCCCTATAGCAAACGTCCAGATTCGCTACAGCGAAAAAACTGCTTGAATTTGATAGGAAAATTCTCACTACAGCGAATTTCTCTACACTCAAACACCTTGACAGCAATTACCTTCAATCAGTTAGTTTCAGAAATTCTTCCAAATCCTCTCCTTTATATACATAAGTAAATGGTTTATTTAATGTAAATAAAAAAACACCCATCATTTGGATTTAATAAAAATATGTAAAAAATCTAAAATCCAAATAAATCAAAAAGTTATTTTCCAAATCTAACAAAAATAAATTCGCAATTTGCAAGTAAAAACAAAATACGATTTTTAACCAAGCAAAGAAATCATGTGGGGTTGAAAAAATACAGTAGTCTTAGAAAAATATACAGAACAAAAGTCAGGATTTTTGGTCGTCGAATTTTGAACTTTTCAAAAATCCATTTTTCATGCCTTAAGCTATGTGAATTCATGCAATGCAAGTCTAACCACCTACGATCTAAAATCGTTAGGTCTACTTACCAAGTCCTACGTTGGTATAAATCTTGTTAATTTTGGGAGCATCATTTGAAGCCTAATCTATTAAGCATTAATCTTCAATTCTTCAAATCTTCAATAACCAAGGGATCATCGACATTGAACTTACAACTAGATATCCTAATATTCAATCATGGTGTTGACAACATACAACTAAGACTTGTGTCTTCAATTGATTTTATAACTTTCAGGATCCCTTAAAGTTCTTTTGACACGTGGCGGTAGCAATTTAAATGGAATGGTTTGACTGAATATAATTATCTTATATCTTTTGCCACTGATATCTCTTTCTGATTTAAGGTTATAATATTTGGTGATTCTAGCACCGTAATATATCCTTGTTGTTGGCTAATGTTTTTAATTGTTCTTGAACTTGCATATGTATATGGTGTAATAGAAATATACTTCTAATTTTCTTAGACTCTCATTGTGCTTGATTGTGGGATGTTTGCTCTCGGGATTTTTTTTTTTTGTTGGTAACCAGGGTGTCCGAGACTGCTTGTGTATACCTAAACTAATCCCTTGGTTTCATTAAACACCCTACAAACCCAAAGGATCAGGTAAACTATAATATTATTGTAGTAGGTGATCTCAATATTAGAACTCAAAAACTCAAAGAAGTAAGCAAACTTTCTTTGACCGCCAGACTAACCTCTTAGGGTTTGTTCTCGGGATTTTGCTGTATGGTTTTTGGAATACTAATATTTGAGTGGTAATATTTGTATTTGTTCTCAAGGTTTGTTGCATTTTTGTTAAGGACTTGCATACATCTGATGCGTTCTTGGGCAACAAAAAAGAGCCATAATTTTATGGTATGTGATTAGTGTAATATATCCTTAATGTCATTGTGCTTCAAAGTTATGAGTTAATAAACTTGTGAGATTGGACTTTGAAGTCTAGTAGTGTTGTAGTAACATGTTCTTACCTTTTGGTTGAAGGGAATGACTTTTGTTCTTTGCTTGGCTTTTTAAACTTTGTTTGATTTGGTGTCCGTTTCAGGATTTGATGTATTTTTGCGTAATTAAGCATGAGCAATAATTTCATGTGTCATATAATGTATCCTTAATATTATCTCTTCAAAGTTAAGCGTATAAAAAATTTGTGAGATTGGTCTTTGAAGTCTAGTAGTATGGTGTTAATCATTTCGTTATCGAATGAGGAATTTCACTTTTGACTGTCTCCATTATTATCATGGAATTTTGCATGTGTTCACTTTGCCATGTAATAGCTAGACATGTGCAAACTGTTTTGTTTATATTTTCCCCTTGTATAGCTTCCATGATTATGTAATTTCTATAATAATATTTGTTCTTTTATTGTATTATATATAATAGCTGAACAATCAATAAGAAGATCATCGCTTCCATTCTCATTTTTCTCTAAAGTTCTTTACACTATCCATATACTGTTTCTTTGCCTACCATAGCTACACGGATTCCACATCCACAAATTGAATTACACATCATTTGTTAGCTGCCAGTTAGCTATGTTGATAGGCTTCCATCACAAGTTCCATCTCGTGTTAGTTTATTTTCAAGATAGCCATGCAATAGTTTATTTTATTTTATTATATTCACATTTTCACTTCAATATTTATTATTATGTTAAAACTTTAAATTATATAATTTTTTATAATTTTATTATTCTTCACCTACATTTCTGACTCCATCACTTCACCTTGGTTAGTAAGGATTCCACTTTTGAATCATCATTGAATAATATCTCTTAGTAAAATAAAGATGATACAAAAGAGAGAAGGAAACGATAGTTTTGAAATTTTATAAGATAAGAAATATACGGAAAAGAAAAGTAGACAATAAACTTGAATCCTAACGTAGTGTAAATAAAAAGAAGAAATAAACAAAAAAAATTATAGAGGAAGGACGAATACAACGAGTATTAGAAACATAAAGGAGGTGATTAATTAAAAAAGGGTTATGGTATTTTAAAAAATCTGATAAATTTCTGAAACATTATAGAAAAGAGCGGAGGAATCAATTAAAAATTTATAGTTATGGCAAATTAGTCATCTGCACAAAAGAGACATGAGTAGTAATTTATAAATCTCTTGATAACCATGTCATTGATGTTTATTTTATTGGACAAGATTTTTTTTTTTTTTTTTTTTTTTTTTGGGTAAATGGAAATAGTATAAAGAATGAAAGAATAAGACCCCCGACAAGGGAATCTCTACAAGAGTTTAAACAACCTGGACATTCCCAGGAACCAAACAAACACAGCAAAAGCAAAAAATAGCAAAAACAATTCAGACATCCAGTGGACAAATTACACTGAAGCCTAAGACTAGCAGACCAACAACACAAAAAAGGCAGGCCTTACATCGAACCAAAATAACCAGCCTATACAAATTTACATATAGACAAGGCTAACAAAAAATACTGATTGCAGGTCAGCTTGTACTCCCAAAAACTTGTTATCAGCCCACACATCAGAAACAAAAGTAAGTCTCCCTCTGGGGACCACACCTTCATTCAAACCATAAAACAAACTCCCAAACACGTTAGCCAACAAGGACATCACTAGTGAAAAGAGGGAGTGGACAGGGTTGAGATAGTCCTTAAACCCACAGCAAGAAACAAGGTAGAAGAGCAGAAAAAAACTGGATTCCCTGCCCAAATAACAGGTCTCCTCTCCTTATCCCAGCAACACCATATCCATTCCACACCTTCATAACCACAATTGCTCCTTCTACGATATCTGAAAGGGACACAAAAGCTGCACAACATAGATAACAACATGGTAAAAGAGTTAAAATGGGCCAGTCTTTATACAATCCTTGGGGAGGTTCCATTCTTCGACCACTTTACAAACTCTACTATTATCTTTGAACTTCAAAGAGTGGAGCCAAAGCCTGACCTCCCCAAACACTAGAACTTCCAAAATATCTGTACTTCTTAGCATGTTCTTGAACAATCAAAAAATTCATTCCTGCCATAAAAAGTACACCACAGCACTAAATAATAGTTTGCAAATAACTCTTCAGATATGTTTACCTCTAAATTTAGCTGTACCCCAGTTTACAGTGTCATTCCATCCACTTGGTGGCGGTCGAAAATGCCCCTTTTTTTGAACAGCCTTCCACACTCTCTGAGAGTAAGGGTAGTAAAAAAAGAGGTGATCATGCGAGTCCATGGTGCCATTACAGAGCCTGCAGCAAAGATCTCATGGGTTTACCCATCTTTGCATTCTGTCTTGTGTTAAAAGTTTTCGATTAATGGCAAGCCAAGTAATAAAAGAGTGGCGGGGTATCCAAGTGCCATTCCAAATTAAAGAAGACCGAGGAGCAACTCCATTGTCCATGTAAAGGTCTTTTCGAACCTGTCTTGTGGAAAAATGAACCCTTTTTCCAGTCTTATCCTACCAATATAAGGTGTCCTTAGTGCCAGCAATGGAAATAGGCGGAGTGTAAGTGGTTACACATGGGTAATCCTCCCCAAGAACTTTAGGCCACTCCCAATTATCATTTCTAATGATATCACTAACTCGAGCATTATGCCCTAAGCCTGAAACATGGAAGATTCGTGAAGGAATAATCTTGTCAAGGGGTGTTAGAGTCACAAAAGTGACTCTATTTCGTTGATAAAAAGATCTCATATGTAATTGAATTGAAGTTATATTGAGACAATTAAGAGAAATTATGAATTTATGTATAAAAATCATATTTTGAGTTTTTCTTACTAATTTAGCATATTTGGGATGAATTTGGAAATGGTGTGAGTTGATATTAGGTTGTGGTTTATGGATTAGGGGTGATTTTGTCTCATTTATGCTTTTTAGGTTGTAAAATGTCATGTTTCAATGGGTTTATTTTGTCATGTTTCAATCGTGTAGGGACCAAATGGAAATTTACCAAATTTTGTATAAAACTCCAGTGCAAGTTCGCAGATTGGGTGGCTGCCGCCCACCAAAACTCTTCACCTTCTTCGATCAAGCTCCGGCGACCCTTCATCTCCTTTTCCGATGACGTTTCGGCTTCCTTTTGCTCCGGTCACCATCATCCCTTCATCACCACCATGAAACACGCACGCCACCGTGAGCTTCATCTTTTCACCGTGACATTTTGTCTTCCCGGCCAGATTTGGCTGTTTTCCAGCAATGTTTCAGCTCCCCAAGAGTCGATCTCCCTTCCCCACGGCCGGATCTAGCATTTCCAAGCTTCAGCTGCAGCAAAAACCGTTGGAATCCGCGATTTTGCCGCCGCGCCTCTTCATCTTCCAGCCCAGATCCTGCTCATTTCCGGTGACTTCTCACCTCCTCAGGACCTAATCTGAACTCCCCATCACCAGAGCTTTCCATTGGTACCTTCGGATCCCATTTCCGCCACCGTTTTCCAGAAAACCCGTCGAAAAATTAACGTTTTCTGGCGAGTGCGGCTGTTCGTATTCCGGGCTGTCCGTGGGTCGTTTTCGCCCCTTCTTTGCATCATAGCGCTGTCAGTTACCTCCTCTTTGCCATGATCAGCTCCGTTTCCATCGTTTCAGCCTCCATCATCACCACCATGAGCGGCTGAGTTCCCGGTTGTCTGTTACGGTGTAGGCGAGATCGAGATTGACTCCATTAATCTTCTCATCAGCTCTTGACTAGTTGGATAAGCCTGAATGTTGGATATTTGGTTAAGTTTCTTGTATTCAGATTATATTTGTTTTCCTTTCAGTTTGTTTGCGATGCTTTAATATTATTCTGATGCTCGAGCAATTTTAAAATTTCTATTGATCTTTTATGCCTGTTATTAATCATAAACTATACAAATATAAAAGATCAACTACAAAATCTGAAAAACAAAAAGGGATCTTAAAACAAACACCCCAACAAATATCAATGTGGCTCACTAAATAAACCATCACGAACACTGCCCCTTCCACCGCCCAAAATCGCCAGTATTCACAAAACACCCCCTGGCCCCAGCCTCCCCTTCGGCCGGCCTTCCAAGTCTTGCCCCCTCCCACTAACCCTTCCCCCTCCCCCCTTCTCCCCTCTCCCCCTTTGGCCCCCCCCCTGCTCCTTTCCCCCCCTTTCCCGCCCCGCCCCCTTTTCCCCTCTCCCTCCCCTTTTTCCCCCCCTCCTTTCCCTTCTTTTCCGCCCTTGTCCGCTTGCCCCCCAACGGCCCCCGCCCCCCAATCTAAGCACACACACCGTCTTGCCACCCCCCCAACATCCGCCCTAGGTGTTCAGCAGACCCTAGCTCCGTACTGCACATTGTCTCGCTTCCCGGTCCCGTTTTTGTCCTTGGGCCTGTTGCAGAGACGTCTTTTTATACCTGTTATTGTAGATTCTTGCGACCACACCCTCCTCGCTGAGATACAGCCACACTAGAAACCAAAACCTGCGATTCCCCTCACAGCACAAACTCACGCGATAAATCCCCAACGCTAGTCTGGAATTCACCACGTCATGGTCTTTTTATCTTCAGTTTGGCTACCATTTGCCAAATAACAATAGGAAACTCCCTTGACTCCCTTCTTTTAGCCCCCGGCGGTAGCGTAAAGTAGTCAACTTTTAAATAACACTACGCATGGGTAAATTTATAATTGTAAAGGTCAAAACAGGTCAACCTCACATTTAACGATTTAAAACTAATGGTAGGGGATCAACGTGGTAATTCTAGACTTTTGGTTTGCGGTCCCACTGTAGTTTCTGGACTCTTTAAAGGGCCGTGCTCTTCTGGTAAGAACCCGTATGGTTCATAAACACTCCTTATATTAACCAGAAAACTCCAAGTTACTGGATTTCATACCCCTCCCCATTTATATCCAATAAAATTTCTCATCTAGTTTAGTTGATGTGGAGTTGACCTCTGTGTTTGGTATGTTTGGTATTCTTTTATTTTTCAGAAGTAGTCTTAGATTTCCAGTAATTTTAACTATGTTTTGTGATCTTTCAGGTTCTTCCTTTTTCAAATCTTGTAGCTTCTTAGCCTTTGTTTCTCTTTCTTTACCTGTAATTACGATTACCTATTACTTTAGTAAGCTTTGTTTTTCATTTTCCTTAATTTATGAGTAATGTAATTACAAATTTTTTTACAAAGATTTCTAACAAAAATTATTTCATTTTTATTCATTTTTTGTCACTATTTTGTATGGAAATATTTGTAAGATAGTGTATTATTAATTATATTCGTAAATGTTGAACTATTAAAGGGATTAAGTTTGGAGTGATTTCTTTGTTATTTTTGCACTTTCTTCGTCAACAAAAAGACTATACATTTAGTAGAGGTATTTAATGTAGTAAGCTATACCTGCTTTGTTCTATTTTTTTTTTTTTTTTTTTTTTTTCAGATGGTGCTAACCTTGATGAAAAAGATGAGAAAACTGTACTGAGATTCAAGTATAGATTTAAAACACTTGTTTAATGTCTCCTTGCTCAAATCAATTACCCACAACACAATTATGAATTTCAAGCGGAAATATTATAAAACAAACACACAATATAAACAATTAACAGATCAGACAATAAAATTGAGAGATTAAGAAAGGACATGCAAATGCAAAGTCGTGGTTTAGCAACTCTTGCCTACGTCGACGCCCACAAACTACAAAAACTTTGTAGTCAATATTTCCACTATGATGAGGTTTTATACCTTAGATAACCATAAACTAGTACAATCAAGTATTAAGCTCTTAACTCTACCACTAGACACCCTAGTAGGACAAAATCAGATCAAGCTCTCAGCCTAACATAGACACCCTAGTAGGAAATCAAGTATCAAGCTCTCAGCTTACCTAGACACCTAGAGGACAAATCAAGTATCAAGCTCTCAGCTCACCACTAGACACCTTAGCAAGATTAAAAACATAAACTAAAGATGTCCGAGAAGAGAACAACACATGCACCTCAGCTTCAATGTGTCATAGGATCTCAACGAACAACTCCCAACAAGCGCCTCGCGCCAAAGCATCAGTTGATTTAATTTACCAATCTATAGAGAACATCTTATGAAAGTATTTCATAGGACATAGATATAATCGCTAAGATCTCTCCCTTCAGCACAGACAAACTATAGAAAGCATTTCTCTAAACTACCTCGACACTTTAAGAGTAAGAGAGATACAAACATCTAAAATGATGTATTTATAGCACTTACAGAACCTAGATCTCCAATATTCAATGATGTTTCTATCATTTTCTTAGAAAAGTTAGCCTTATATCAATTTACTCATTTCTCTTACCATCTTTGTTAAAATGACATATAGTACCCGTACTATGCTATGGTACATTACTAGATTTCTATTCAAAGGGAGTAAGAAGTGAGTAGGGAGAATGAGTAAGGCTAGCATTACTCCTTAAAAGATGTATTATAGGCACTACATGTAACCTTAGATATCCAATATGTCAATGATGTTTCTATCATTTTCTAATGAATCGAATAAGAAAAAAAAACCCCTAAAACCATAGTGCTTTCCGCTTCCTACAGCGAGTTAAATTCCTATAGCAACGTCCAGATTCACTACAGCGAAAAAACTCTTCAATTTATAGCAAAAATTCTCGCTCTTAGCGAATTCTCTACACTCAAACACCTGACAGCAATTACTTCAATCAGTTAGTTTCAGAAATTCTTCCAAATCCTCTCCTTATATACATAAGTAAATGGTTATTTAATGAAAAAACAAACACCCATCATTTGGATTTAATAAAATATGTAAAAATTCAAAATCCAAATAAATCAAAAAGTTATTTCCAAATCTAACAAAAATGAATTGCAATTTGCAAGTAAAAACCAAATACGATTTTTAACCAAGCAAAGAAATCATGTGGGGTTGAAAAAAAGATAGTCTTAGAAAAATATACAGAACAAAAGTCAGGAATTTTGGTCGTCGAATTTGAATTTTCAAAAATCCATTTTTCATGCCTTAAGCTATATGAATTCATGACATGCAAGTCTAACCAACTACGATCTAAAATCGTTAGGTCTACTTACCAAGTCCTACATTGGTATAAATCTTGTTAACTTGGGAGCATCATTTGAAGCCTAATCTATAAGCCTTAACTCAATAACCAAGGGATCATCGACATTGAATTACAACTAGATATCCTAATATTCAATCATGGTGTTGACAACATAAAACTAAGACTTGGTCTTCAATTGATTTTATAACTTTCAGGATCCCTTAAAGTTCTTTTGACACGTGGCGGTAGCAATTTAAATGGAATGGTTGACGAATATAATTATCAATCTTTTGCCACTGATATCTCTTTTGATTAGGTTATAATATTTGGGATTCTTAGCACCGTAATATATCCTTGTTGTGGCTAATGTTTTTAATTGTTTGAACTTGCATATGTATATGGTGTAATAGAATATACTTCTAATTTTCTTAGACTCTCATTGTGCTTGATTGGGGGAGTTTGCTCTGGGATTTTTTTTTTTTGTTGGTAACCAGGGTGTCCGAGAATGCTTGTTGTATACTAAACTATCCCTGGTTTAAACCCACCCACAAACCCAAAGGATAGGTAAAACTATAATATTATTGTAGTAGGTGATCTCAAATAGAACTCAAAAACTCAAAGAAGTAAGCAAACTTTCTTTGACGCCCAGACTAACTTTAGGGTTTGTTCTCGGGATTTTGCTGTATGGTTTTTGGAATACTAATATTTGATGGTATATTTGTATTTGTTCTCCAAGGTTTGTTGAATTTGTTAAGGACTTGCATACATCTGATGCGTTTGGGCAACAAAAAGAGCCAAATTTATGGTAGTGATTAGTGTAATATATCCTTAATCATTGTGCTTCAAAGTTATGAGTTAATAAACTTGTGAGATTGGACTTTGAAGTCTAGTAGTGTTGTAGTAACATGTTCTTACCTTTTGGTTGAAGGGAATGACTTTGGTCTTTGCTTGGCTTTTTTAACTTTGTTTGATTGGTGTCCGTTTCAGGATTTGATGTATTTTTGCGCAATTAAGCATGAGTAATAATTCATGTGTCATATAATGTATCCTTAATATATCTCTCAAGTTAAGCGTATATAAAAAATTTGTGAGATTGTCTTTGAAGTTATGTATGGGTGTAATCATTTCGTTATCGAATGAGGAATTTCACTTTTGACTCTCTCCATATTTCATGGAATTTTGCATGTGTTCACTTTGCCATGTAATAGCTAGACATGTGCAAACTGTTTTGTTTATATTTTCCCCCTGTATAGCTTCCATGATTATGTAATTTCTATAATAATATTGTTCTTTTATTGTATTGATATAATAGCTGAACAATCAATAAGAAGATCATCACTTCCACTTCTCATTTTTCTTAAAGTTCTTTACACTATCATATACTGTTTCTTGCCTACCATAGCTACACGGATTCCACATCCACAATTGAATTTACATCACTTGTTAGCTACCGTTAGCTAGTTGATAGGCTTCCATACAAGTTCCATCACGCGTTAGTTATTTTCAAGAAAGCCCTGCAATAGTTTATTTTATTTTATTATATTCACATTTTCACTTCAATATTTATTATTATGTTAAAACTTTAAATTAATATATTTTTAATAATTTTATATTCTTCACCTACATTTCTGACTCCATCACTTCACCTGGTTAGTAAGGATTCCACTTTTGAATCCTCATTGAATAATATCTTAGTAAAATAAGATGATACAAAAGAGAGAAGGAAACGATAGTTTTGAAATTTTATAAGATAAGAAATATACGGAAAAGAAAAGTAGACAATAAACTTGAATCCTAACGTAGTGTAATAAAAAGAAGAAATAAACAAAAAAAATTATAGAGGAGGACGAATACAACGAGTATTAGAAACAAAAGGAGGTGATTAATTAAAAAAGGGTATGGTATTTAAAAAATCTGATAAATTTCTGAAACATTATAGAAAAGAGCGGAGGAATCCATTAAAAATTTATAGTTAGGCAAATTAGTCATCTGCACAAAAGAGACATGAGTAGTAATTATAAACCTTGATAACCATGTCATTGATGTTTATTTATTGGACAAGATTTTTTTTTTTTTTTTTTTTTTTTTTTTTGGGTAAATGGAAATAGTATAAAGAATGAAGAATAAGACCCCCGACAAGGGAATCTCTACAAGAGTTTAAACAACCTGGACATTCCCAGGAACCAAACAAACACAGCAAAGCAAAAAATAGCAAAAACAATTCAGACATCCAGTGGACAAATTACACTGAAGCCTAAGACTAGCCGACCAACAACACAAAAAGGCAGGCCTTACATCGAACCAAAATAACCAGCCTATACAAATTTACATATAGACAAGGCTAACAAAAAATACTGATTGCAGGGCAGCTTGTACTCCCAAAAACTTGTTATCAGCCCACACATCGAAAAAAAAAGTAGTCTCCCTCTGGGGACCACACCTTCATTCAAACCATAAAACAAACTCCCAAAACCGTTAGCCAACAGGACATCACTAGTGAAAAGAGGGAGTGGACAGGGTTGAGATAGTCCTTAAACCCACAGCAAGAAACAAGGTAGAAGAGCAGAAAAAAACTGGATTCCGCCCCAAATAACAGGTCTCTCTCCTTATCCCAGCAACACCATATCCCTTCCACACCTTACTAACCACAATTGCTCCTTCTACGATATCTGAAAGGGACACAAAAGCTGCACAACATAGATAACAACATGGTAAAAGGTAAAAGGGCCAGTCTTATACAACCTTGGGGAGGTTCCATTCTTCGACCACTTTACAAACTATCTATCATCTTTGAACTTCAAAGGTGGAGCAAAGCTGACCTCCCAACACTGAACTTCCAAATATCTACTTCTTAGCATGTTCTTGAACCATCAAAAAATTCATTCTGCCATAAAAAGTACACCACAGCACTAAATAATAGTTTGCAAATAAATCTTCAGATATGTTTACCTCTAAATTTAGCTGTACCCCAGTTTACAGTGTCATTCCATCCACTTGGTGGCGGTCGAAATGCCCCTTTTTTGAACAGCCTTCCACACTCTCTGAGAGTAAGGGTGTAAAAAAAAGAGGTGATCATGCGAGTCCATGGTGCCATTACCGAGGCCTGCACAAAGATCTCATGGGTTTCCCATCTTTGCATTGTCTGTGTTAAAAGTTCGATTAATGGCAAGCCAAGTAATAAAGAGTGGCGGGGTATCAAGTGCCATTCCAAATTAAAGAAGACCGAGGAGCAACTCCATTGTCCATGTAGTCTTTGAGAACTGTCTTGTGGAAAAAATGAACCCTTTTTCAGTCTTATCCTACCAATATAGGTGTCCTTAGTGCAGCAATGGAAATGGCGGAGTGTAAGTGGTTTACACATGGGTAATCCTCCCCAAGAACTTTAGGCCACTCAATATCATTTCTAATGATATCACTAACTCGAGCATTATGCCCTAAGCCTGAAACATGGAAGATTCGGGAAGGAATAATCTTGTCAAGGGGTGTTAGAGGTCACAAAGTGACTCTATTTCGTTGATAAAAAGATTCATATTAATGAATTGAAGTTATATTGAGACAATTAAGAGAAATATGAATTTATGTATAAAAATCATATTTTGAGTTTTTCTTACTAATTTAGCATATTTGGGATGAATTTGGAAATGGTGTGAGTTGATATTAGGTTTGTGTTATGGATTAGGGGTGATTTTGTCTCTTTATGCTGTTTAGGGGGTAAAATGTCATGTTTCAAGGGGCTGATTTTGTCATGTTTCAATCATGCAGGGAACAATGGAAATTTGTCAAATTTTGTATAAAACTCCAGTGCAAGTTCGCAGATTGGGTGGCTGCCGCCCACCAAATTCTTCACCTTCTCCGATCAAGCTCGGCGACCCTTCATCTTTTTTCCGATGACGTTTCGGCTTCCCCTTGCTCGGTCACCATCATCCCTTCATCACCACCATGAAACACGCACCGCCACCGTGAGCTTCATCTTCCAACACGACGTTTTGTCTTCTGGGCTAGATTTGGAGTTTTCTGGCGATGTTCAGCTCCAAGAGTAGATCTCCCTTCCCCACGGCGGATCTAGCATTTTCAAGCTCAGCCACCGCAAAAATCGTCGGAATCCTCGTTGCAGCCGCGCTCTTCATCTTCCAGCCCAGATCTCATCAGCTCTCGTAGTTGGATGGGCCCGAATGTGGATATTGGTTTAAGTTTCTTGTATTCAGATTATATTTGTTGTTTCAGTTTGTTTGCGATGCTTTAATTATTCTGATGCGACGTGTTGAATTGAAATGTCCATTGAGAACGTTTATTGATATATAACTTTTCGCATAATTGAATGTCGGTTTGAGATTATTGAATGTTGTATGACTTTAAATTGCTTCGGTACTGATTGCAATTAAGTTGTGTAATGTTTAATATCATTCTACTAGAATGCGGTTATTGTGTAATTAGTTGATTGGATATACAGGTTGATAGGCTGTACTTGTTAACGTTATACCAACTAGTGGTGTTTAAGGGTTTAGCATTTTTCGGTTAGTCAATGATAGTCTTTAACCAATCGATCTGTAACTAAGACGACGGGGAGACATGATAGATTATGCCTAGATGCCGGGAGATATTTCTATTGATTTGCCTAGCCTTGTAGGATTAGGAAATTGAAGAGCGAGGAGAGGAATTTGAGAGTTGGTCTTGAGTAGACTGAACCCGTAGCGACAAGCTTTTAATATTGTGTTTAGTTAGCATTTATTTAATGCTTTTATTTCCTGCAAGTAATTAGTTCCTTAGTTTAATCAATCATTTTGCCAATTTTTCTGCTTAACTAAATATACATATAGGTGTTAGTCTTGCTCTCTGTGGATTCGACCCTGCTTACCGCTAACTACAGTATTTAGGTTAATTTGTGACCGTGAGACCGGTTAACAAAATTTTGGCGCCGTTGCCAGGGAGAACAATGCTTTGACTTTGTGTGTATTGGGTTTGTAAATACTTTAAGTCTAATTTTTTCTGTTCTTAATTTTCATTAGGACAGTTTCATTCGTGTTTGTTTTTATTTGCAGGAAGATCGAATTGGGGAATGTTGCAGTGGTCATGTGCTTCAAAGTTTAAGCGTGACCTGATTGTGATATTTTCTAATCTTTTAGTTTAGTTCTTTAGTGCTTGTAATCGTTTGTGTGATATTTGCATGTTTTGTGTTCATTTAGTTTGCATGTTGTATTAGTTTTGCATATTTTGTTTTATTCATAGGATTTAGTTTTTGATTAGTAATAATTTCTTTCTTTGACTGTTTGTTTAATTGTTGATTGTGTGGATTTTTTTTTTTTTAGGGTGTTATCATATTTAACTTTATTTTCTTTATGTGTGGTTTTGAATTTGTTTTTAGTTCTTTTTCTTTTTCTTTTCTTTTAATTTGATGTTGTGGTTGTTGGTAGAACCTTTGGTACACTTGTAATGAAGGCTTGGTAGATAGTGTATCAACCAATTTTAGTACCCTTGGATTTGAAAATAGAAAGCATGTAGGATGGATGATAATCTGTTCCCATGCAAAACCATCTAGCTAGGATTCCTATCATAGGGCAGCTGCCTAGGAATGGTGGCATTTATGAGGTTTCTCCCTTGGACGATATGACTCCAAGTTGCAGTCTTAGCCTACAATTGACATGTTTATATCATACAAGGGCAAGCTTCTAGGCAACCACTCTCGGTAAGACAAGTCAGGAGTCTTTTCTATGCCTTCAGACTTTTAGCGTTGAGACACATTTGAGGAACCAGCTCCCTACACTTTTGAGGAGCAAGTGCAAGATGCACAAGGTTTCCAGAGACGGAAATGATCTGTATTCGAACACATTTGATAGTGAGTGGGAAACCATCTTCATTGGATGGAAGTAGGAACAATCCAGATGTCTCCCATAATATGCCATATAGTTCTTCCAATCAACAGGGCAATTATGGGACATGTATTCGGTCAACCTGCCCAAACTAAGATCCCATCACTCAACAAGCCCATTCTCGAGCCCAGTCCACTGGAATCAATGATGGCTCAAATGCTCAACCATGCAAGAACAAAAAGATGACATGAATGCTAGGTTCAATGAATTAGACAGCACTTATCAGATATACATTCCCCTTCCCAATCTATTAGAGTTAGAGACCCAAATTGGTCAAATAGCTGAAGCGGTTCAAGAGAGAGGAAGGCTATTTGCCGAGTCAAGTTGTAGATAATCCTAATGGTACACCTCACCAGATGGGGTGTCATGAACAAGGTAGGCTTGAGAGGGAATTATATGCTGAGTTTGGAGAGAAAGAGAGCTTAGAGGGAAACCAAGCCGAGGAGAGTGAAAGAGATCAAACTAGAGTTAGGTGTGCCGAGACATGAAAACAAGGAAGTTAGGGAGAAAGAACCATCCCCTGCATGTGACATACGATAAAAACCTTGTCCTCAATACCTAGATGCGAATAATGCATCCAACTTAAGAAACTACTAGGATGGAGGAAATGGTTGAGCTGTTTAGACAAGGGCTGATTGGGATCCACTTCTAGACGCCATTAAGCTCATACCTGCCTATGCAAGTTCTAAAGACTTGTGCACCTGGAAATGACATATTAAATTCAAATATGCCTTCTGGGACCTCGTGATACCCTATTTTTGCTGAATGGCGAGGATCATGTAAGACAGCCAACGTTTCAACCACCTTGAACTTGTGTTTGCATTTAGTCTGGCTGAAGACTTTAAACTTAGCGCTGTAGGAGGCAACCCACCTTTTTAAATATGTTTTATTGCTTTTATGTTTTGTTGTTTTTGTCTTTACAAGAATTGCATGTTTGGAAACTCATTAACTAGTCCAAGGTTACGCTTACGCATGCTCCACAAACCCCGTTGTGACAATCCCATCATTGTTTCTTAGGTTGTATCTCTCCACCTTATATGCTGTTATTGTTAGATTTCTTGTTCTCAAATATGTTGGACGATTTTAATGTTATTGATCATATTGCCATTGAGATCATTTGATGCTAAGTTGGGGAGGATGTTTGTAGTGTGGGTCATTGAGGACAATCACATTTTAAGTTGGGGAGTGTTGATTGATTTTATTTGTGGAGTATGTTGTTGATCATATTTGGGAAGTGTTGTTGATGATGCTTTTGTGGAGATGTGTGTGTGAATGGATTGTGCTTAAATTTTGTGGCATGATGATGTTGTTTTTGTTGAAAAATGTTGAATCTTACTCTTGTAAGTCCAAAAGTGGTGAAAGTGAACTAAAGTGAGTTATTTTTAAAATTTTCATGAATTCATGCATAATCACCATTTTAAAGCAATTGAGGTGCTAGTTGAAGATTTTGTGAGGTTTTTGAAAATTGGGTTGCAACATGGTTTTAAACATTGAACTATTGGTTCTTTTTTGTGCTAGGTTGTCCATAATTGTGGTTAGACATCATTTTGTGTAAATGTCATGTGTTTAGTGTTTATGCAAGTCTCCACATACTTTACATGCCATGGAGCAAATTTCATTATTATCTTGTGTGTGTTAAAAGTGCTTAAATGTTGCTTGATGATTTGGTTTGATTGTAGCCTAGTGACTCGAGTGAATACGCCAGAGGGTGTTCTACACCTAATCCCCTAAAGCTATCTAGCTTGGGAGCGGTTGGCCTAAAGCTCGTTACATGGGTCCTCTAGAAAGCTTAATAAGTCATTAATAGATCACGAGTTTATAAGAAATAAAGAAATAAGTCTTGACTTGTAGCCTAGTTGGTTCGGGTGAGTAGTTCGAGGAGTATTCTACACTTAGTGCCCTATAGCCATCTGGTTTGGGAGTCATTGACCCAAAGCCCGTTACACGGACCCCTAGAAAGCTTAAGAAGTTAAGACAAAAAAAAAAAAAAAAAAAAAAAAAAAGTGATGAATGAAAAAGAAATATATGTCAAAATCTTGGTGGAAAATGAGCAGCATGTTGCAGTACATAAGGTGGGGTAGTTTGCATGACATTTTAACATTGTGATATGAATATGAAATGTGTGTTTGAGAGCTGAATGGATAGGAAATCTTGATAGAAACTTTAGTTCTTATTAGGATTGTGTTATTTGCGTTTATGTCAATTCTTCACTTTACCTTTGATGAATGTCTTAGTTGTTGAAGAAATAGGTTGTGTATGGTTTTGTGGACTGTTGAAAGAGTTCCTTAACTCTTTACTCGAGGACGAGCAAAGAGTAGTTGTGGGAGTTAAGAAACATATTTTTCTTAGATTATTTCAATCATAATTGATATTATGCTTTACAAAATTTTAGGGGTGAACATGGGTAGTGAGTAGACCAGGAACCAACAGATAGAACCAGAACCTATTTGGAACTAACACTATATGGGTAGGTTCTGGTTCTAATTTTTTGGAACCAATACTGTGCAGGTCTAGTTCTGATTCCTATATGTGCAGGAACCAAAACTTGTGATGGGAACCTAAAACGGGTGTCTTGGTGGGTACTCGCTTGAGTACCCTAAATGGAACCTGTCTTGGAACCGAGTCCGCGTACCCGAGTAGGAACTTGTATTGGAACTGGATTTAAAAAAATATCAGTGAAGAATTGGGGGTCTTTCGTAATTTTACATATAAAAAAATTTAAAATGGCCAAATGGGATGAAATGTTATATAAAAAATTATAGTGTAACAATAACAATAATCTAAACAAATATATATACAATTAATTATACATATATACTTCACCATATAAAAAACTTTAATATATTATAATAACCTAATCAAATTAAAATATTGAAATTTTTTCATATAATATTATAATATTAAAGTTTTGTTTAATTAAGTGTATAAATTATAATTGGAATTAAGATCCAATTAAAAGTGTTTTAATGTTATTAAAAGAATTATTTTTGAATAAAATAATATATTTAATTGAATAATATTTCATTATTTATTTCAATCATCAAGTTCTAAGTATATCTATAATAAAATAGTAATTAATTAATTATATATGATAAATTGATAAACATTATTATATTATTAGTTAAATGATTACCTAATTATTAATTAATTATAACATTACATTATAAACATTAATAATTTACTATATTAGCACATTACTTAATTAAATGATTAGAAATTTAATTAATTATAACATTACATTATAAATATTAGTAATTTATTACATTAATACATTACTAAAGTAAATGATTAGAAATTTAATTAATTATAATATTACATTATAGTTAAATGATTAGCTAATTAATCATAACATTACATTATACACATTAGTAATTTACTATATTAGTAAAATTTTAATTAATAATAATATTACTTAATTAAATGATTAAAAATTTAATTAATTATAAAATTATATTATAGATTTATAGTATGATTACTTAATTAATTATAACATTACATTATAAACATTTGTAATTTATTACATTAGTACATTATTTAATTAAATGATTAGAAATTTAATTAATTATAATATTACTATATAGATTTATAGTATGATTACTTAATTAATTATAACATTACATTATAAACATTTGTAATTTATTACATTAGTGCATTATTTAATTAAATAATTAGAAATTTAATTAATTATAACATTACATTACAGATTTATACTACGTTTATTTAATTAATTATAACATTACATTATAAACATTAGTAATTTACCAAATTATTGCATTACTTAATTAAATTATTAATACATTATAGAATGATAACTCATGCCTCATGAGTCACGATATATTAAGAAATCATTAGACAAACTTAAAGTTAGAGTCATGCTAGTTATTTAATTAAAGATTCATAAATCATATTAATATTAATATTTAATATTATTATTTTGTCACAAATTCTCAATTAATTTAATTTAACTTTATTTTAACTATAGTAATTATAATATTTGTATTTTTGGATAATAAAGTTTACTAAAATTCAATTCCCAAGATTAATTCCATAACTATACTTTGTAAAATGTATATATTTATGATTTGAAGATTTTCTTAATTTTTCAGGGGTGTATTTACAAAATTTTGAGGTGTGTTCGTCATTTTTTAAACTTATAGGGGGGTAATTGATTTTTTATAAGGTACCTGAGTAAGGAATCAGAACTTGCATTTCAGCTTCCGATTCCAAGAATCACCAGTTCCAAGAATCAAAGAATCAGAACCTATTGGTTTCAATTCCTTTTCCTAGGAACCAGCGGGTTCCAATTCCGGCTCTGGTTCTCCCAAAAAACGCAAGGTACTCGGAACCTCTAACCCCTACTAAAAATATAATTGATTTTATAAGATCAATTTTGAATAATTCTTCTTTCACTAAAATTGACTTGAAATAATGATAAAATTAATATTTTGAATTTACAAATTTACCCCTATTACAATAGGTGATGGGGCTTGATCAAATAGGTAGGGGTTCCCAATTTTCAATGCTTGAAATTACACATTGGGATGGGATGTAAGCTATATACAAAAATGTAAGCCAGTTTCTAGTAACCGGCCCGTGAAATTAGAAGGGTTTTTTTAAGTAGATACGGGCTGGAACTATTAAGGCCCATCCCGGGTTTTTGGCATGCCTGGGCCCTATCAGGCCGGTTTTTTACATCCCTTCAAAGTCTAATTACACCCCTTCAAAGTCTAGAACTCCTCTGGATCCCAAAAAGTTTAAACGCAACAATACAGCCTGCCATCTGTTTGGGCTGTTAATTAAGACTTGTGAAGAGTTTAAAAGACATTTAAAAATTCTATTTGACTTTCTTTTATGACTGTTATTATAATTCATAAAATATTACAAAACTTTTATAAAAGATCAACTAAAAAATCTGAAAAAAAAAAAGGGATCTTAAAAAAAAAAAAAACAAATTATAAATGTGGATAAATAAATAAATAAATCAAGAAAAATGCAAAAATTTAAAAAGAACTTAAAAATTCGACAGTATAAATTAAAAAAATGGAAAAAAGAATAAAATTCGGAAGACTTAAAAGTATGAAAAAATAAAAATAAAAACTTTAAAATATCAAAAAATCTAAAAATCTAAAAATTTGAAAAAACAAAAATAGAAAGATGAAAACCAAAAAACTTTAAAAGAAAATCTGAAAAATTTATAAAATATAAAAATTTGAAAAACTTTTAAAAAAAATAATTTGAAATTCTAATTTCTACGATTTGGCAAGATTGAATTCAGAAAAGCTACAATCTCGTGAGATTGCAACAAAAAATATTGCGGTCTAGCGAGATCATAGTTAATGCTTTTGCTATGTAACCAGATTGTGGTGGGAGCGGCTACGATCCAACCAGATCACAACTAGACCAACTGCGATCTAGCCAAATCATAGAATCACAACTATAGTTCTTTGAATTTCTCTTCATTTTGTTTTGGTAATTTTACATAAATTAGGAAATCTCAAATTTTAATGGTTAGGGGTAAAGTAGTCAACTTTTTAACATACGCATGGGTAAATTTATAATTGTAAAGGTCAAAACAGGTCAACATTCACATTTAACTGTTAAAACTAATGGTATCAACGTGGTAATTCTAGACTTTTGGGGACCCACTGTAGTTTCTGGACTTTAAGGGGTGTTCTTGGTAATAACCCCTTATGTTTCATAAAACTCCAAATTAGAAACTCCAAGTTACTGGATTTCATCATCCTCCCTCCCAACTTTATTATCCAAACTAGAAATTTCTCATCTAGTTTAGTTGATGGAGTTGCACCTCTGTTTTGAGTATGTTTGGTATGCTCTATTTTTCAGAAATGAGTCTTAGATTTCCTAGTAATTTTAACTATGTTTGTGATCTTTTGGTTCTCCTTTTTCAAAATCTTGTAGCTTATGCCTTTGTTGTGCTTTTCTTACTCTTGTAATAACGATTACCTATTACTTTAGTAATGCTTGTTTTCATTTTCCTTTAATTTATGAGTATGTTAATTTCAAAATTTTTTTACAAGATCTAAACAAAATTATTTCATTTTTTTATTCATTTTTTGTCACCTTATTTTGTATGGAAATATTTGTAAGTAAGTATTATTATTAATTTATATCGTAAATGTTGAACTATTAAAGGGATTAAGTTTTGGGAGTTTCTTTGTTTATTTTTGCATTTTCTTCGTCAACAAAAGACTATACATTCTAGTAGAGGTATTTAATGTAGTAGTAAGCTATACCTGCTTCTGTTTACTATTTTTTTTTTTTTTTTTTTTTTTCAGATGGGCTAACCATTGATGAAAGATGAGAAAACTTGTACTGAGATTTCAAGTATAGATTTAAAACACTTGTTTAAATGTCTCCTTGCTCAAATCAATTACCCACAACATTATGAATTTCAATGCGGAATATTATCAAACAAACACAATCAAACAATTACAGATTCAGACAATAACATATTGAGAGATTAAGAAAGGACATGCAAATGCAATATGTGTGGTTTAGCCAACTCTTTGCCTACGTCGACGCCCACAACTACAAAAACCTTTGTAGTCAATATTTCCACTATGATGAGGTTTTATACCTTAGATAACATAAACTAGTACAATCAAGTATTAAGCTCTTCAACTCTACCACTAGACACCCTAGTAGGACAAATCAAGTATCAAGCTCTCCAGCTCTACCACTAGCACCCTAGTAGGACAACAAGTATCAAGCTCTCCAGCTTACCACTAGACACCCTAGTAGGACAAATCAGTATCAAGCTCTCCAGCTCTACCACTAGACACCTAGCAAGATTAAAAACATAAACTAAAGATGTCGATGAAGAAACACATGCACCTCAGCTTCAATGTTGTCATAGGATCTCCAACGAACAACTCCAACAAGCGCCTCCGCGTCCAAAGCATCAGTTGATTTAATTACCAATCTATAGAGAACATCTTATGAAAAGTATTTCATAGGAACATATAGATAATTAATCGCTAAGATCTCTCCCTCTCAAGCCAATGACAAAATATGAAAGCATTTCTCTAAACTACTCTCACTTCTAAGAGTAAGAGAGATAAAAACCTAGCTTAAATGATGTATTTATAGGCACTACATGTACCTTAGATCTCCAATAGTTCAATGATGTTTCTATCATTTCTTAAGAAAAATGTTAGCCTTACTCACTCATTTTACTCATTTTCTTACCCATCTTTGTTAAAAGACATATAGTACCCGTACTATGCTTATGGTACATTTACTATGCTTATATTTACAAAGGTGAGTAAGAGAAGTGAGTAGGGAGAATGAGTAGGCTAGCATTACTCCTTAAATGATGTATTTATAGGACTACATGTAACCTAGATCTCCAATATGTTCAATGATGTTTCTTCATTTTCTTAATGCTCGGATAAGAAAAAAAAACCCAAAACATCATATTGCTTCCGCCTTCCTACAGCGAGTTTAAATTCCCTATAGCAAACGTCCAGATTCACTACAGCGAAAAAACTTTCAATTGATAGCAAAATTCTCGCTATAGCGAATTTCTCTACACTCAAACACCTTGACAGCAATTACCTTCAATCAGTTAGTTTCAGAAATTCTTCCAAATCCTCTCCTTTATATAAATAAGTAAATGGTTATTTAATGCAAATAAACAAAAACACCCATCTTTGGATTTAATAAAAATATGTAAAATTCTAAAATCCAAATAATCAAAAAGTTATTTTCCAAATCAACAAAATAATATTGCAATTTGCAAGTAAAAACCAAATACAGATTTTTAACCAAGCAAAGAAATCATGGGGGTTGAAAAATACAGTAGTCTTAGAAAAATATACAGAACAAAGTCAGGATTTTTGGTCGGCAATTGAAATTTCAAAAATCCATTTTTCATGCCTAAGCATATGAATTCATGCAATGCAAGTCTAACCACCTACGATCTAAAATCGGTGGTCTACTTACCAAGTCCTACATTGGTATAAATCTTGTTAACTTGGGGGGCATCATTTGAAGCCTAATCTATTAGCTCTTAATCTTAATAACCAAGGGATCATCGACATTGAACTACAAATAGATATCCTAAATTTCATGGTGTTGACAACATCAACTAACTTGTGTCTTCAATTGATTTTATAACTTTCAGGATCCCTTAAAGTTCTTTTGAGACACGTGGCGGTAGCAATTTAAATGGAATGGTTTGACTGAATATAATTATCTTATATCTTTTGCATGATATCTCTTTCTGATTAAGGTTATAATATTTGGTGATTCTAGCACCGTATATATCCTTGTTGTTGGCTAATGTTTTAATTGTTCTTGAACTTGCTATGTATATGGTGTAATAGAATATACTTCTAATTTTCTTAGACTTCATTGTGCTGATGTGGGATGTTGCTCCGGGATTTTTTTTTTTGTTGGTAACAGGGTGTCCGAGACTGCTTGTGTATAACTAAACTATCCCTTGGTTTCATTAAACACCTACACAAACCAAAGATCAGGTAAACTATAATATTATGTAGTAGGTGATTCAATTAGAACCAAAAACTCAAAGAGTAAGCAAACTTTCTTTGACCGCAGACTAACTCTTAGGGTTTGTTTCGGGATTTGCGTATGTTTTTGGAATACTAATATTTGAGTGGTAATATTTGTATTGTTCTCAAGGTTTGTGCATTTTGTTAAGGACTTGCATACATCTGATGCGTTCTTGGGCAACAAAAAAGAGAATATTTATGGTATGTGATAGTGTAATATATCCTTAATGTCATTGTGCTTCAAAGTTATGAGTTAATAAACTTGTGAGATTGGACTTTGAAGTCTAGTAGTGTTGTAGTAACATGTTCTTACCTTTTGGTTGAAGGGAATGACTTTTGTTCTTTGCTTGGCTTTTTAAACCGTGTTGATTGGTGTCCGTTTCAGGATTTGATGTACTTTGCGGCAATAAGCATGAGTAAAATTTCATGTGTCATATAATGTATCCTTAATTTATCTCTCAAAGTTAAGCGTATAAAAAATTTGTGAGATTGGTCTTTGAAGTTAGTAGTATGTTGTTAATCATTTCGTTATCGAATGAGGAATCACTTTGACTCTCTCCATTATTATCATGGAATTTTGCATGTGTTCACTTTGCCATGTAATAGTAGACATGTGCAAACTGTTTTGTTTATATTTTCCCCTTGTATAGTTCCATGATTATGTAATTTCTATAATAATATTGTTCTTTTATTGTATTGTATATAATAGCTGAACAATCAATAAGAAGATCATCAATTTCTCATTTTTCTCTAAAGTTCTTTACACTATCAATACTGTTTCTTTGCTACCATAGCTACACGGATTCACATCACAAATTGAATATACATCACTGTTAGCTACCAGTTAGCTATGTTGATAGGCTTCCATCACAAGTTCCATCACGCGTAGTTTATTTCAAGAAAGCCATGCAATAGTTTATTTTATTTTATTATATTCACATTTTCACTTCAATATTATTATTAGTTAAAACTTTAAATTATTAATTTTTTTAAAATTTTATTATTCTTCACCTATTTCTGACTCCATCACTTCACCTTGGTTAGTAAGGATTCCACTTTTGAATCATCATTGAATATATCTCTTAGTAAAATAAAGATGATACAAAGAGAGAAGGAAACGATAGTTTGAAATTTTATAAGATAAGAAAATACGGAAAAGAAAAGTAGACAATAACTTGAATCCTAACGTAGTGTGTAATAAAAGAAGAAATAAACAAAAAAAATTATAGGAAGGACGAATACAACGAGTATTAGAAACATAAAGGAGGTGATTAATTAAAAAAGGGTTATGGTATTTTAAAAAATCTGATAAATTTCTGAAACATTATAGAAAAGAGCGGAGGAATCAATTAAAAATTTATGTTATGGCAAATTAGTCATCTGCACAAAAGAGCATGAGTAGTAATTTATAAATCTCTTGAAACATGTCATTGATGTTTATTTTATGGACAAGATTTTTTTTTTTTTTTTTTTTTTTTTTTGTGGTAAATGGAAATAGTATAAAGAATGAAAGAATAAGACCCGCCAAGGGAATCTCTACAAGAGTTTAAACAACCGGACATTCCAGGAACCAAACAAACACAGCAAAAGCAAAAATAGCAAAAACAATTCAGACATCCAGTGGAAATTACACTGAAGCCTAAGACTAGCAGACCAACAACACAAAAAAGGCAGGCCTTACATCGAACCAAAATAACCAGCCTATACAATTTACATATAGACAAGGCTAACAAAAAATACTGATTGCAGGTCAGCTTGTACTCCCAAAACTTGTTATCAGCCCCCACATCAGAACAAAAGTAAGTCTCCCTCTGGGGACCACACCTTCATTCAAACCATAAACAAACTCCCAAACACGTTAGCCAACAAGGACATCACTAGTGAAAAGAGGGAGTGGACAGGGTTGGAGATAGTCCTTAAACCACAGCAAGAAACAAGGTAGAAGAGCAGAAAAAAACTGGATTCCCTGCCCAAATAACAGGTCTCCTCTCCTTATCCCAGCAACACCAATCCATTCCACCCCTATAACCACAATTGCTCCTTCTACGATATTGAGGGACACAAAAGCGCACAACATAGATAACAACATGGTAAAAGAGTTAAAATGGGCCAGTCTTTATACAATCCTTGGGAGGTTCCATCTTCGACCACTTTACAAACTCTACATATCTTTGAACTTCAAAGAGTGGAGCCAAAGCCTGACCTCCCCAAACACTAGAACTTCCAAAATATCTGTATTCTTAGCATGTTCTTGAACAATCAAAAAATTCATTCCTGCCATAAAAGTACACCACAGCACAAATAATAGTTTGCAAATAACTCTTCAGATATGTTTACCTCTAAATTTAGCTGTACCCCAGTTTACAGTGTCTCTCCATCCACTTGGTGGCGGTCGAAATGCCCCTTTTTTGAACAGCCTTCCACACTCTTGAGGGAAGGGTGTTAGTAAAAAAGAGGTGATCATGCGAGTCCATGGTGCCATTACAGAGCCTGCAGCAAAGATCTCATGGGTTTACCCATCTTGCATTCTGTCTTGTGTTAAAGTTTTCGATTAATGGCAAGCCAAGTAATAAAAGAGTGGCGGGGTATCCAAGTGCCATTCCAAATTAAAGAAGACCGAGAGGAGCAACTCCATTGTCCATGAAAGGTTTTTCGAAACTGTCTTGTGGAAAAATGAACCCTTTTTCCAGTATCCTACCAAATATAGGTGTCTTAGTGCCAGCAATGGAAATAGGCGGAGTGTAAGGGTTACAACATGGGTAATCCTCCCCAAGAACTTTAGGCCACTCCAATTATCATTTCTAATGATCACTAACTCGAGCATTTGCCCTAAGCCTGAAACATGGAAGATCGTGAAGGAATAATCTTGTCAAGGGGTGTTGAGTGTCACAAAAGTCTATTTCGTTGATAAAAGATCCATAGTAATTGAATTGAAGTTTATTGAGACAATTAAGAGAAATTATGAATTTTGTATAAAATCATATTTTGAGTTTTTCTTACTAATTTAGCATATTTGGGATGAATTTGGAATTGTGTGTGAGTTGATATTAGGTTGTGGTTTATGGATTAGGGGTGATTTTGTCTCATTTATGCTGTTTAGGGGTTAATGTCATGTTCAGGGGCTGATTTTGTCATGTTCAAATGCAGGGACCAAATGGAAATTTGTCAAATTTGTATAAAACTCCAGTGCAAGTTCGCAGATTGGGTGGTCGCCGCCCACCAAAATTCTTCACACTTCTCCGATCAAGCTCCGCGACCCTTCATCTCCTTTTCCGATGACGTTCGGCTTCCCCTTGCTCGGTCACCCATCATCCCTTCATAACCACAGAAACACGCACGCCACCGTGAGCTTCATCTTCCCAACACGGTTGTGTTTCTGGGCTAGATTTGGAGTTTTCTGGCGATGTTTCAGCTCTCCAAGAGTAGATCTCCCTTCCCCACGGCTGGATCTAGCATTTTCAAGCTCAGCACACGCAAAAATCGTCGGAATCCTCGATTTTGCAGCCGCGCCTTCATCTCCAGCCCAGTCCTCATCAGCTCTCGACTAGTTGGATGGGCCCGAATGTTGGAATTTGGTAAGTTTTGTATTCAGATTATATTGTTTTCGTCAGTTGTTGCGATGCTTTAATATTATTCTGATGCTCGACGTGTTGAATTGATAATGTCCATTGAGAACGTTATGATATATAACTTTTCGCATAATTGAATGTCGGTTTGAGATTATTGAATGTTGATTATGACTTTAAATTGCTTCGGTACTGATTGCAATTAAGTTGTAGTAATGTTTAATATTTCTACTAGGAATGCGTTTATTGTGTAATTAGTTGATTGGATAATACAGGTTGATAGGCTGTACTTGTTAACGTTATACCAACTAGTGTGTTTAGGGTTTAGCATTTTTCGGTTAGTCAATAGTCTTTAACCAATCGATCTGTACTAAGACGACGGGGAGACATGATAGATTATGCCTAGATTGCCGGGAGATATTTCTATTGATTCTAGCCTTGTAGGATTGGAAATTGAAGAGCGAGGAGAGGAATTTGAGAGTTGGTCTTGAGTCAGACTGAACCCGTAGCGACAATGCTTTTAATTGTGTTTTAGTTAGCAATTTATTAATGCTTTTAATTTCCTGCAAGTAATTAGTTTCCTTAGTTTTAATCAATCATTTGCCAATTTCTCTTCGTTAACTCAAATATACATTAGGTCGTTAGTCTTGCTCTCTGTGGATTCGACCGCTTACCGCTAACTACAGTATTTAGGTTTAATTTTGTGACCGTGATGACCGGTCTACAAAATTTGGCGCCGTTGAGGGAGCAACATGCTTTTGACTTTGGTGTATTTGGGTTTGTAAATACTTTAAGTCTATTTTTCTATGTTCTTTAATTTTCATAGGACAGTTTCATTCGTGTTTGTTTTTATTTGCAGGAAGATCGCAATGGGGAAATGTTGCAGTGTGTCATGTGCTTCAAAGTTTAAGCGTGACCTGATTGTGATATTTTCTAATCTTTTTAGCTTTAGTTCTTTTTAGTGCTTGTTAATCGTTTGTGTGATATTTGCATGTTTGGGTTCATTTAGTTTGCATGTTGTATTTAGTTTTGCATATTTGTTTTTATTCATAGGATTTAGTTTTGATTTAGTTATAATTTCTTTCTTTGACTGTTGTTTTAATTGTTGATTGTGTGGATTTTTTTTTTTTTTTTTTAGGGTGTTATCATATTCAACTTATTTTTCTTTATGTGTGGTTTTTGAATTTGTTTTTAGTTCTTTTTCTTTTTCTTTTTCTTTTAATTTTGATGTTGTGGTTGTTGGTAGAACCTTTGGTACACTTGTAATGAAGGCTTGGTAGATAGTCGTATCAACCAATTTTAGTACCCTTGGATTTGAAAATAGAAAGCATGTAGGATGGATGATAATCTGTATCCCATGCACAACCATCTAGCTTCTAGGATTCCTATCATAGGGCAGCTGCCTAGGAATGGTGGCATTTATGAGGTTTCTCCCTTGGACGATATAGACTCCAAGTTGCAGTCTTTAGCCTATCAATTTGACATGTTTATATCCATACAAGGGCAAGCTTCTAGGCAACCACCTCTCGGTAAGACAAGTCAGGATGTCTTTTCTATGCCTTCAGACCTTTTAGCTGTTGAGTACACATTTGAGGAACCAGCTCCCTACACTTTTGAGGAGCAAGTGCAAGATGCACAAGGTTTCCAGAGACGGAATGATCTGTATTCGAACACATTTGATAGTGAGTGGCATAACCATCTTCATTTTGCATGGAAGTAGGAACAATCTCAGAATGTCTCCCATAATATGCCATATAGTTCTTCCAATCAACAGGGCAATTATTGGGACATGTATTCGGTCCAACCACTGCCCAACCTAAGATCCCACCTCTCATCCAACAGCCCATTCTCGAGCCCAGTCCACTGGAATCAATGATGGCTCAAATGCTCCAAACCATGCAAGAACAAAAAGATGACATGAATGCTAGGTTCAATGACTTAGACCAGCATTATCAGATATTACATTCCCATTCCCAATCTATTAGTAAGTTAGAGACCCAAATTGGTCAAATAGCTGAAGCGGTTCATAAGAGAGAGGAAGGCTATTTGCCGAGTCAAGTTGTAGATAATCCTAATGGTACACCTCACCAGATGGGGTGTCATGAACAAGTTAGGCTTGAGAGGGAATTATATGCTGAGTTTGGAGAGAAAGAGAGCTTAGAGGGAAACCAAGCCGAGAGGAGTGAAAGAGAATCAACCATAGAGTTAGGTGTGCCGAGACATGAAAACAAGGAAGTTAGGGAGAAAGAACCATCCCCTGCATGTGACATACTGATAAAACCTTGTCCTCAATACCTAGAGTCGAATAATGCATCCAACTTTAAGAAAACTACTAGGATGGAGGAAATGGTTGAGCTGTTTAGACAAGGGCTGATTGGTATTCCACTTCTAGACGCCATTAAGCTCATACCTGCCTATGCCAAGTTCTTAAAAGACTTGTGCACATGGAAATGACATATTAAATTCAAATATGCCTTCTTGGGACCTCGTGATACCCTATTTGTTGCTGAATGGCGAGGATCATGTAAGACACTGCCAACGTTTCAACCACCTTGAACTTGATGTTTGCATTTAGTCTGGCTGAAGACTTTAAACTTAGCGCTTGTAGGAGGCAACCCACCTTTTTAAATATGTTTTTATTGCTTTTATGTTTTTGTTGTTTTTGTCTTTACAAGAATTGCCATGTTTGGAAACTCATTAACTAGTCCAAGGTTACGCTTACGCATGCTCCACAAACCCCGTTAGTGACAATCCCATCATTGTTTCTTAGGTTGTATCTCTCCACCTTATATGCTGTTATTGTTAGATTTCTTGTTTCTCAAATATGTTGGACGATTTTAATGTTTTTTATCATATTGCCATTTGAGATCATTTGATGCTAAGTTGGGGAGGATGTTTGTAGTTGTGGGTCATTGAGGACAATCACATTTTAAGTTGGGGAGTGTTGATTGATTTTTATTTTGTGGAGTATGTTGTTGATCATATTTTTGGGAAGTGTTGTTGATGATGCTTTTGTGGAGATTGTGATATTTTTTGTGAAGTATTGTTGATGATGCTTTTGTGGAGATTGTGTGTTGAATGGATTGTGCTTAAATTTTTGTGGCATGATGATATTTTTGTTGGAAATATGTTGAATCTTATTCTTGTAAGTCCAAAAGTGGTTAAAGTGAACTAAAGTGAGTTATTTTTAAAATTTTTCATGAATTCATGCATAATTACCATTTTAGAAGCAATTAAAGTGCTAGTTGAAAGGTTTTGTGAGGTTTTTGAAAATTTTTTGTGCAACATAGTTTTAAACATTGAACTATTGGTTCTGTTTTGTGCTAGGTTTGTCCATAATTGTGGTTAGACACTGTTTTGTGTAAATGTCATGTGTTTTAGTGTTTATGCAAGTCTCCCACATACTTTACATGCCCATGGAGCAAATTTTCATTTATTATCTTGCCTGTGTTAAAAGTGCTTAAATGTTGCTTGATGATTTGGTTTTGATTTGTAGCCTAGTTGACTCGAGTGAGTACGCCCGAGGGGTGTTCTACACCTAATCCCCTAAAGCTATCTAGCTTGGGAGCGGTTGGCCTAAAGCTCGTTACATGGGTCCTCTAGAAAGCTTAAGAAGTCATTACATAAATCATGAGCTTTATAAGAAATAAAGAAATAAAGTCTTGACTTGTAGCCTAGTTGGTTCGGGTGAGTAAGTTCGAGGAGTATTCTACACTTAGTGCCCTATAGCCATCTGGTTTGGGAGTCATTGACCTAAAGCCCGTTACACGGACCTTCTAGAAAGCTTAAGAAGTTAAGACAAGGAAAAAAAAAAAGTGTGATGAATGAAAAAGAAATTATATGTCAAAATCTTGTGTGGAAAATGAGCATTATGTTGCGTGTACATAAGTTGGGGAGTTTTGCATGACATTTTAACATTGTGATATGAATATGAAATGTGTGTTTGAGAAGCTTGAATGGAGATAGGCAAATCTTGACAGAAACTTTAGTTCTTTATTTAGGATTGTGTTATTTACTTGTTATGTTCAAATTCTTCACTTTACCTTTTGATGAATGTCTTGGTTGTTGATGAATATGGTTGTGTATGGTTTTGTGAGAATGTTGAAAGAGTTCCTTTAACTTTACTCGAGGACGAGCAAAGAGTAAGTTGGGGAGTGTGTTAGAGTCATGAAAGTGACTCTATTTTGGTGATAAAAATACCCCATTTGTGATTAAATTGAAGTATATTGAGACAATTAAAGAATTTATGAATTTATTCACGAAAATCGCTTCCTAATATTTTTCTTATGAATTTAACGTGTTTGGAATGATTTTGGAAAGTATATGAGTTGATATTAGGTTGTGGTTTATGGATTAAGGGTGATTTTGTCTCATTTATGCTGTTTAGGGGGTAAAATGTCATGTTTTAAGGGGCTGATTTTGTCACTTTTCAATTGTGCAGGGACTAAACTGAAATTTTGCAATATGTGCTATAAAAGAAAAAAATGCAGATCGCACCAGGGGGCTGTTCATCTTCATTTTTCCGGCGACCCTTCACCTTCTCCGATCAAGCTCCGGCGACGAGTGGTCTCCTTTTCCGGCGACGATTCACCTCCCCCTTGCTCCGGTCACCATCATCCCTCCATCACCACCGTGAACCAAGCACCACCGCGGCGTTTCGTCTTCCACCGCGACTCTTCGTCTTCCCGGCCAGTTTTGGCCATTTTCCGGTGACGTTCCAGCTCCCCAAGGGTAGATCTCACTTCCCCACAGCCGGATCTACACTTCCCTAGCTTCAGCCGCCGCGAAAACCGCCGGAATCCGTGATTTAGCCGCCGCGACTCTTCATCTTCCAGGCCAGATCCTGCTCATTTCCGGCGACTTCTCACCTCCCCAGGACCTGATCTGAACTCCCCATCACCAGAGCTTTCCATCGGTACCTTCGGATCCCATTTCCGCCACCGTTTTCCGGAGACCCGCCGGAAAATTAACGTTTTCCGGCGAACCGCGGCTGTTCGTATTCCGGGCTGTCCGTTGGTCGTTTTCGGCCCTTCTTCGCATCATATCGCTGTCGGTTACCTCCTCTTCGCCATGATCAGCTCCGTTTCCACTGTTTCAGCCTCCGTCATCACCACCATGAGCGGCTGAGTTCCCGGTTGTCCGTTACGGTGTAGGCGAGATCGAGATTGACTCCACTGATCTCCTCATCAGCTCTCGACTAGTTGGATGAGCCCGAATGTTGGATATTTGGTTAAGTTTCTTGTATTCAGATTATATTTGTTTTCGTTTCAGTTTGTTTGCGATACTTTAATATTATTCTGATACTCGACGTGTTGAATTGATAATGTCCATTGAGAACGTTTATTGATATATAACTTTTCGCATAATTGAATGTCGGTTTGAGATTATTGAATGTTGATTATGACTTTAAATTGCTTCGGTACTGATTGCAATCAAGTTGTAGTAGCGTTTAATGTCATCTCTACTAGGAATGCATTTATTGTGTAATTAGTTGATTGGATGATACAGGTTGATAGGTTGTACTTGTTAACGTTGTACCAACTAGTGGTGTTTAAGGGTTTAGCATTTTTCGGTTAGTCAATGATAGTCTTTAACCAATCGATCTGTAACTAAGACGACGGGGAGACAGGATAGATTATGCCTAGATTGCCGGGAGATATTTCTATTGATTTGCCTAGCCTTGTAGGATTAGGAAATTGAAGAGCGAGGAGAGGAATTGTGAGAGTTGGTCTTGAGTCAAACCGAACCCGTAGCGACAACGCTTTTAATATTGTGTTTTAGTTAGCAATTTATTTAATGCTTTTAATTTCCTGCAAGTAATTAGTTTCCTTAGTTTTAATCAATCATTTTGCCAATTTCTCTTTCGTTAACTCAAATATACATTAGGTCGTTAGTCTTGCTCTCTGTGGATTCGACCCTGCTTACCACTAACTACGGTATTTAGGTTTAATTTTGTGACCGTGACGACCGGTCCAACAAGGGGTCCCTGCGGATGCCAATTATCAAACCACAAAGAAGTATCTTGACCATTTCCAAGATCTGTCCGAATATGATTTCTGACCTGATATCTCATTTTCAATAATTTACGCCAACACCAACTAGCATCCCAAGCAATACGAATATTCCAAAAACTCTTCCCCCTCAGCCTGTAGGTATGGATCCATTTGACCCACAAAGAGTCACTTATAGACAAAATACTCCAAAGGTGGTACATCATCAAAGCAATGTTCTTACTTTTGAGGGATTGAATCCCCATACCACCCTCATTTTTAGGACTATAGACATCTTTCCAAGCAACCCTTACCTTCCCTTTACACATATCAATGCCCGACCAGAGAAAAGAGTGCAAAAGTTTTTTTATTGTTTGAACAACTGAGCTGGGAAGAATGAACACAGACGCCATTAAATATGAATAGAGGAAAGAACCGATATAATTAACTGTAACCTACCAACATGGGATAAACTCCAATTTTTCCAAGACTTCAACTGTTGCTCCACCTTATCAATCAAAGGCAAACAATCTCTATGAAATAATTTAGTGGTAATAAGGGGAACTCCAAGATATCTGACAGGAAGCTTACCTTCAGCAAAGCCCATAATATTGTTGATAACAGCCCGGTGCTAATCTTTTACATTACAAAAAAAAAAATGTGGAGCTTTTGGCAATGTTGGGAACCAGGCTAGAAAATTCAGAGAACTCTGTAAGAGCATCATGAAGCACTTGAATTGAGTAAGGGTCCCTATGGTAGAAGAGGAATAAGTCATCTGCAAAGCAAAGATGACTTATTCCAAGCTTATCACAACAGTGATGATATTTGAAATCCTCTCTTTGCCAAATTTTGTGACGAATAATGAGAGCTAACACCTGCATAACTAGTGCAAACAAGTAAGGGGAAAGAGGTTCCCCTTGCCTCAATCCTCTTTTGCCTTGAAAAAACCCATGATGCTCTCCAATTATAGCCACTGAGAAGGTAGGAGTGGTAACACACTCTTTGATCCATCCTATCATTTTATCTGGAAAGCCAAAAAATTTAAGTGTTTGTATCAGGAAGCCCCAATCAACATTATCATAAGCTTTTTGAATATCCACTTTAAAAGTACATCTAGCAGCTCCAACACTTCGGTGGTAATTCCTAAATAACTCTTGAGCTAACAAAATATTGTCACTAATACGCCTTCCCGGAATAAAGGCTGATTAAGTATCTTCCATAAGGTCCCCTAAGCATCCCTTCACTTAATTAGCTAGAATTTTATAAATAGCTTTGTAGAGCACATTACATCAGGATATTGGATGTAAATCACCTACTTTTTGTGGCACATCCAGCTTAGGAACAAGGGCAATCGCCGTAGAGTTCACCTCCCTCAATAGTTTACCATTGTTGAAGAAATCGATTATTGCCTCCGACACTTCATCCCCCACAATGCTCCAGGCTACTTTGAAAATTTTTGAGGAAGACCCAGCTGAGCCTGGAGCCTTTTCATCACCAATATAAAAAATAACAATTTTAACTTCTTGCTTACTAACCTTTCTAATCATATTTCTACAATGCAACTTAAAGACTCTAGGTTGGAAAAGATCATCTAAACCTTCCATACTCAAAACCAAGGGAGCTGTACCAAGAAGCTTTTGGTAATTGTCCACAAAAGCTTTAGCCATATCTTGATCTTCCACAACTTCATTCGAATCAAGTGATATCCTTCTAATCCGCCTGAAATTCTGTAGAGACTTTAGAGATTTATGAAAAAAGGTAGAGTTTTGGCATCAAACATTTAATTAGTGAATCTTGGACTTCTGTTTTAGTAGCCTTTCTTCATCCAATACTGCTTCCCTACACGGCCCCGAGAAGATTGCTTCTTGTTCCCTTAAATCCCTATTATGGGGGTCCACATCAAGAGCACTCTGAATATTTTCAACCTCTTTCCTAAGCACTGCCACTTTCTGTGTGAGATTACCTTGCTTCCTATTAAAAGCTCTAAAGCAAGGTTTAAGAACTTTTATCTTTTGCATCACTGAGAAAAGAGGAATTCCAGGAATATGAGTATCCCAAACCTACTGAACCAATGACAAAAACTACTCCTTATAGACCAGGTAGTTGAGAAATTTAAAGGGACGAGGCTTGCTGGATAAGTGTTGAGGAAATAAAGTTACAGTGGGGCTGTGATCACTTATCCCTTGGGGGAAGAAGAATGTGTTAGCTCTTGGATAAGTAGTCAAGAATTGGGAGTTGCCCATCGCCCTGTCCAAATTTTTCATAAACCCATTCTCCCCATGGGGTTTACCACTCCAAGTATACAAAATTCTAACTCTGTTAATATCCTCCAGTTCTAATTAAGTTATCTATGCATTGCCTAAATTCCTTCATGCCCGTAGTAATATAAGAAACTTTCGCTGAGATTTAAAGTTACGTTAAAATTGCCCATTAACAACCACAGGTCATTCAAACACTTTCTCCTTGAAATTCTCTAAATTACGCCACAGCTCCCTGCTGTTAATAAGCATAGATGACAGAGCAAAAAAAAAAAAAAAAAAAAAAAAAAAAAAAGGAACTATTACAAAAAAGCTCATGGATGAGATAGTGCATGACTTGGTCAGTTTTCTCCTGAACTTCCACCCTATATAACACCGGATCCCAACCTATAACAATCCTGGAGCCCTGATTCCCTTTATCAGCATTACAGTCCTAATTATATCTTCTATAAGTACTATAAAAAATACGCTTACAATTATTGTGAGCTACTCTAGTTTCAAGTAATGCGCAAAGAGAAACACAACGCTCCTTCACAAAATTATGAACCTCCGCTTGTTTTAGGGGTTGGTTAAGACCCCTAATATTCCAACAAGCAATATTAACCATAAAAATTAAGAATAGATTGGGGAGTTATCCCTGCCTCCCCCTGCATCAGTACCCTGTGGGTGGCCTAAATCAACAGCCCCCTCTTTAATAAACTCCACCATTGAAGCTTTATTAGATTCAACATCCGAATTTCCCATCTCTGATTCTTCCTCCATCACTATTTCTTTATCCTCAGAAATCGTTGAGATCTCTGAGACCTTATGCTGATTGGGAGGTTCAACTTGTCTCTCCTCTAAAGCTGAAGCTAAACATTGGAAGACATTACTCACACTAACAGTTGATTTTACTTTTGGCTCTTTAGCCACTTTAGTCACTTTAGCCTTACTCAGAACAAATTCTTCTCTCTCGGCTTTTTAGAGCCACTGGTCCCAATAATATCCTTCTTTTGAGACACCCTTTACTTTTTTTAGTAACAAGTTAGAAACCTTCGTTGTCCACAACTTTTGCTTTAGGCAAATCCCGACTCTCAACTCTACACTCAAGTCTTGGCTAGTGCGGTCAATCAACATCTTTGTGACAAAAAACAGAACAACGATTACACTACGAGGGTCGCCATTGGTAATCAACACGAACACTAGGGTTATCATTAATATTCTTCACTCATTCAATAATAGAATATATGTGTGTATGTGTGAGTGTGCGTGAGTTTAGAGTGATAATGACCAAAATGACTACTTTGATTAATATGAGTACTATCAAGAAGAGTGACTCAACTCAACTTTTATCAACTCTGTCAACACAAATCATTATCTTTATTATTTTTTTATCTTCCCAAGATGATATTCAATTATAAGTTCAAAACTTTTGTATAAATTAGGTAGGGTTGGTAAGGATACGTAACTTCTACCTACTTTCATCCTTATCACTTTTGAGTTTATATGTTTGTATTGCAGACTCAAACTTGTTTTTAAGTCCATTGTAGAAATTAGTAGAAATATGTTGTATCTTTCATTTTGGAGCAGAAGTTTTCTCTACTCCTAAATTTATTGTAAAATATCATTTCAGCTTCCAATAAAATGGTTTGTTCACCTTCAAAAAAAATCATTTGTAAGTTCTTTATTTTAATATTATTTTCTTAAATTAATCTTTAATGTACTATCTTTTTATATTCAATTTCTCAAATAATTTGATCCTTACTAGATTTGGTATTAGGGCAGCAAATTACTATTTATTGTTCACCCTTATTATCGTGCATTTTAGTTAATTTATATATTTGACAAATCTGGAATATTTTAGCCTAGAAATTCTAGGACTATTTCTAGGGTGCTTTGGTCAACTTGTTAACCTTTGTTCATCCTTAAGTGGTGGTCTCGTGCCTTGGTGGTCCCACATATTAGAGATAGGTTAACCTTTGGTCAGCCTTAAGTGGTGGTCTCATGCCTTGGTGGTCCCATAGATTAGAGATAAGATTAGAAATTTTAGGATAAAATTATTTTAGAAATGTCTTGTATTTTAAAGGCAATAGAAAGTAACAATAGACAAAACAAAAGCAATAACAATAATGTTGTTAGAATTAATAATCAAAAGGAAAACAATAGTGATAACCAAGAATGTGTAGTATGTGATAAAAATGAAGTATGGAACCATCCTTTTTGATAATCTTTGTAAAAAAATTCTTAAGGAACAAATGTTTGAGAAAATTGACGTTTTGTTGCAAATACCAATTTGCCAATCTTGAGGTCTTAAAGATTCTTATAATTTTACATTTTGAAAATGCAATTTTACTGGGATCATTTTTGTCAGGATTATGAGTAATATCAATAGAATCGGTGTCAACAAAAATAAATTCATAAAAAGTTCTTATTTTCAACAAATTGTCTGGAATAAAAAGAAAATCTAATGGGAATATATATGATAAAGTTTCTTGAAAGGTTTGTCCCCAATATTCGAGTTCAATAATACAAATTGCTTGAGTAGATTCCTTTTCAATGTATTGAGGAGGTTGGTTGATACTAGGGGGTTTTGATGAAGAGGGTAAGTAAGGTGTTGAAGGAGTTGATAAGGCAACGACTTGTTGGTAATTCTTGGGTGGAGATGAAGATACAGATTCTTCATCTAAAAGACTAAAACGATTAGGTTGAGTGATAATGATTTTTTGTTTATTGGTTTTGGCTTGTTTTGAAAGTGGGGTAATAGGTTGTTGAGGAATCATAACGTACGATGCTTTTGATTGAGGAGTACCTTTGGGTTTGATGGGAGTGCCTATCATTTTCTGTTCTTTCTCTCAAATGTGTCTTTCTTCATTAGAGGTTGAGGGAAAAGGATTTAGGGAAAAACTTTTGGATTTTTGTATTATTTTAAAAACATTGTTTTGGAAAATTTTGAATTTTAATCCAAAAAGATAAAAAAAACATATTTTTTTGAAGAAAGTATTTAAAATTTTTTGTGGATAGAGCCGGAGCCAGACTTTAATGGGAGACTTTTCTAGACTCTCTATGTTTTTTATAAGATTTATCTTAGATATTGACAAGTCTTTTAATTGATTAAAATCTTTTATTAATGGAGGATTAACAAATTCAAATGTTACTTCATGTCCTAATATGTTTGTTGTGATTCCTTTATTATTAACTATGAAAGGGTAAATGTGATTAATAAAAGGAGTACATAATATAACATCTTCATCTAAATTCTTTGCTAGAATAAAAGTATTTTTAATACAAAACTTTTATACATACATGAGCATTAGACAATTTATAATTAATTTATAATTGTTGTCCATTAGCACCATGTAATCTTTCTTTTGTTTTTTTCATAAAATTTTGTTGGAATTAATCTCTCTCATGCAATTTTGATCTGTTCTTTTGTCTATTAAAGCTTGAGTAATAATATATAATTCATGATTTATATTACTTCTAACATAAACATGCCATTTTTGAAATTGAATTCTAAAAATTTCATTAATAAATGATTCTTCAGTTTCTTCAACAATTTTTAATTCTGATTTTGTAGTTGATGGTTGTCCTATTGCTTCTTCAGAGGATTTTAAACATAATAAATCTGTTTTAATTCCAATATTATCATTTTGTAATTCTTTAACTTGATTTTTAAGAATGTTTATTTCTTCTTGCAAATCACTAAGAGTAACTTGAGTAGGTTTTTCAAATATTTTTAATATATCTTTCAAGTTATAAGAATCTACATCTTTTTGTTTTTCTTCAAATAAAACTAACTCCTTAAGTTTTCCTAAATATTCTCTTTTAGTATATTCATCCTAAATTTTATCAATAATATATAATAGAAAGCCTTTTGATTTAGTGATAACATTTGTTGACTTAGATGTTGATATCATGTTTATTGATTTCATTGCACAGTAACAAGGAGCCATACAATCACAATCATCAGAGTCTTGTGAAGACTCACTCATTGTTTCAGAAGAGTTTTCGTGAATTTGATAAATTATATCTACTTGATCTGTGCCATAATTAGATTCTTCTTCAGAGTCTGTGTAACGCCCACATTAAGGTACGTAGCTTTATTTATGCCCTAATACCCTTAGTTGAATCTTGTTAAAGTTATCTTGAACAAGTGTGAAGGAAATTCTTTAAAAATGTTGTTACGGGTAAAATGGTCTTTTCACTCATAATTAGATGAAAGTGTGGAGAGTGAAAAGTAGTAGAATTTCATGGAGAATGCAATGGAGATGAGGGCATTATTGTAATTGATTAAAGGGCAAAGATGAAATTTCATAGAAAGTGCAAGGGTAAAATGGGAATATACATATATATATATATTATTTTATTTTATGATATTAAGAGTTGAAGAAGAGAAACCCTAGCCACTCTACCCTCCATTCAAGCCATTCTCTACCCAAATTCTCTCAAATTTCTTCATTAAATTTCCAAGGAAATTCATAGGATTTTGGCTAACTTTTGATAGATTTTCAATCCTAAGCATCCAAAGGTAAGTATCTTGCACCAAGAAGTGAGATTAAATTTTAAAGTTTTGAATTTTATGGTTGTATATGCCTAGGGTTTGAGAAGGATTTTACCAAAGAGAGAGTATAGTGTTGGAGTTGCTCAAATTCAAGGTAAGTAAACTTAATTTGAACCTTAATTTGAGCAAGACTTGTGTTGAATGAATTTTTTTGCATGTTTGTATGTGATGGTATGAGAGAATTATGGGCTGTTTTTTATGTTTATTGATGTATAAATTCTAGCCATGAGAAGTAGTGTATGGTTATGTGATGATTTGATGAGGTTGTGGAAGATTTTGTGTTGAAATTTTTGGAGATTAGAGAAGTGAGAAATTCGCCCAGGTTTGATACTCAATTTAGTGACTTTTTTGCTCACAATTTGGTTGAATTAGAGAGTTGCGAAAATGTAGCCAACATGGTAGTTGCATGTGCATATGAATTGTTTGATGAAAATCCTAAGAGAAAACATGTTACCATGGTTGCCCTGTCAAATCCCTGACCTTCTGAGTGATTTTTGAGCATCTTACCCATTGAACTGGGTTGAGACCAAAACATAAAAGTTGTAGCCCTTTCTCTAAGCTTTAAAATGAGACTAAGATAATAGCAATCTGATCTGTATAGCTCGAGATATGCCTTCTTGAATATGACCTGCACAAAATGACTACCTCAAAAGTACCTCCAATTTATTAGTTATTTGTCTAATAATCTATGATTGATTTCAAGTATGAGAATGTTGTTGGTAGAGAATACTAGTTCCATAATGATATCTTTATATGCCATAATGCATTCTCACATTCTCACATTTGCATTTAGAAAGAATAGCAAAGAATGAACATATTTCCATGCACATACACATGTATGAGAATATTAAAGAACAAAGAGAAAGAGAATTTGGATGAACTGTAGAGAATTTCTTTTATGCATGTATATGCTTATATATGAAGAATCGTTGATGGAATGGATATTGAATGATGCTTAGAATTTATTCATGAGAAATAGTGTTTGTGTACTTGATGTTTGATGAGAGTTTGGATGAATTATGGAAGAATTGGAGTAGAATTTATGTTGTGTGAATCCTTGATAGGTTTGACTTTAATCTTGGTGTGTTTTATTCCAAATTTTGGTGGCTTAGAAGAGAGGTAGAAATGTAGCCAAATTAGGGTTGATGTGTGCATATAAATTGTTTGATGAAATGTCAAGGAAAAGTGCATACATGATTATGATTATTTGATATCTTGAGATGAGTTGGTAGATGGTAGAGAATGACATGTTTACATTCCATATTGCATTATTGCATCCAAACATATGAATTTAGAAAGAATAATAAGCATGAGCCCATATACATGCACACATACTCATAAGAGCATTAAAGGGCAATAATGAACATTAAAGTTAAAGAACAAATATAAAGAAATGAGAAATATTAAGGAAGTTCAAATCTGAAATTTTATCTAAAGAAGTATAAAAAGATAAGAGAAGAGAAAGTTGTTGCGATGGGGAACCCATGAGTGACCGAGAAGAAGAATAGCCCACATGCACGCTGCCTTTAGTGAGCAGCCTCAGAATAAGAAAGAAGAATTTGTATAGTCTGTCAGAAGTGCATGTTGATGAGGACTGTACCCACTCACACGGCCAGGGTTCCGAATCCTTGCCTCAACTGAGTCCGATCGGCAAACAAGTATAGAAAAGAAAAGAAAAGAATAGAAAGAAAGAAAGAATAGAAAAAGAAAGAAAGAATAGAAAGAAAGGAAGCATAGAAAGAAATACAGAGAAAAGAAACAGAAAACAGAATAAGAAAATAGAAAAACAGAAAATAAAATGCACATCCTATGCATTTGTGCATTTGCATCATACCTATGCATGATACCATGCCTACTATCATGAGTAGTGAGACATTAGAAATTGAGAGAAAACAGAGAAAGAACAGAGAAGAATAGCGAGGTGTGATGTAAGGAAAGAAATTCAGAATTTAAGCAACGGAGAAAGAAGAGTAGCATAGCGGGTTTACTTACTGAGCAATTAGTGCTCACCCTATTGTTTTCAATATTTTTGCAGGTAGTAGATGAGATTGCGGTCACTTGGAACGTCAAGAAGCGGAAGGGTTTGGCAACACTATCGAGTGATGTTTTGTGACTTTATTATATTATGTAAAGATTTGTATATAAAGAAAAATTAGTTATTGGCCCATTATTTTATACTCATATATATATATATATATAGTGAGTTTTACTGTTATTTTACGAGTATAACTCCCAAGTATACTAGCTAGAGAGAGTTATTACAGTCTGTTTGAATAATATTTAATAAGAGTTGTTTTAATTTTGAATCTATTTCTAATTTTTTAATTTGATTTTTCATAGGACACTTAGAAGCACAATGACTTGGTTGCTTACACTTCCAACATGTGATAGGCTTCTTTGATATCTTTTTAGAAGTTTTCTTCTTTTTATAAGGCTTATCGTAAGATTTTTGCTCAAATTTGTAATCTTTTTAATAATAAGGTTTTCTATATTATTTTTGTTTTTTATTTCTTTTATATTTAACAAAGGGAGGTAATATTTTTTCATAACCATATTGACTACAAAATCCACTTAATTTTGTTTTCTTATGTATTAATTCATTTTTTAATTTAGCTTTTAATATTAAATCAGTACAAATTATTAAAGCTTCATTGTTAATAAAACTAATTAAATCTCCATAAGTTAAATCTTCATAAGGTATATTTCCATCATATTTTTTATATTATGCATTTTTAACCATTTGACTAAATGCTCTTGATAGACTCTCTAGGAACCTTTCTTTCCAATAGGATTTCCTACAATCTGTTCTTGTAAATACATTTTGTAAAAACATATCCTTGTACCATCTAAAATTTGCCATTGTTGGACATCTTAAGTTTGATAATATTTCTTGTGATCTTTTTTGAAAACTTGTTGGATCTCCTACAAATTTTTAGTTATTGCATAAATTAGTGTAGAGACGCCTCCTTCTTCTTGTTCATATTTCATATGACTTGTACCTTATGTTTTAATTTTTCTAATCTTTTTTATTGCATGTAATATTTGATTTGTATGAGTTTTTGGTGAATCATTATCCCACCAATTCTTAAGCATACTAGTAAATCCTGAAATACAAAAATCTAAAAGTGTTCTCCCTAAATCTTTTTCCCTCAAACTTTTATGAGAAAGACACATTTGAGAGAAAGAGAGAAAACGATGGGCACTCCCATCAAATCCAAAGGTACTCTGCAATCAAAAGCATTGTACACAATGATTCCTCAGCAACCTATTACCCCACTTTCAAAGCAAGCCAAAACCAATAAGCAAAAAACCATTATCACCCAACTTAATTGTTTCAGTCTTTTAGATGAAGAATCTGTATCTTCATCTCCACCCAAGAATTACCAAAAAGCCATTGCCTTATCAACTCCTTCAACACCTTATGTACCCTCTTCATCAAAACCCCCTAGTATCAACCAACCTCTTCAATACATTGAAAAGGAATCTACTCAAGCAATTTGTATTATTGAACCCGAATACTAGGGACAAACCTTTCAAGAAACTTCATCACATATATCCCCAATAGATTTTATTTTTATTCCAGATAATTTTTTAAAACAAGAACTTTTTATGAACTTATTTTAGTTGATATTGATTCCATTGATATTACTCATAATCCTGACAAAAATGATCTCAATAAAATTGCTTTTTCAAAATGTAAAATTAAACGAGTCTTAAGACCTCAAGTTTGGCAAATTGGTATTTACAACAAAAGCCAATTTTCACAATCATTTGTTCCTCAAGAATTTTCTTACAAAGATTATCAAAAAGTCTGGTTCCATACTTTCTGTTTATCACATGCTACGTATTCTTGGTTTTTAATTTTTAACAAAGCCTATCCAAAAACTTTCCCAAAATGGATTCAACAATGGTTTCATTTTTGTGGTCTCAATGAACAAATTTTCCCTCCTGCTGTTAAGGAAGGATATCAATGATTCACAAAAAATTTCAATCACAATGAAGAACCCTTGCTAGCATTTTCCAATAATTTCTTAATTGCTTAGATAATTTAGAGAATTACGAAGGAAATTCTAAACTTCGGTAATTAAATACAAGGGATAAACATTAATATTTGTGTTAAAAAATCTTGGTTATCACCTTGTAAAAATCAGCCAACTCATTGTCTACCACCTTGCATCATCTTCTTCAATATTTCTCCATTAAACATATTTCCTCCATTGAAGCTTCAAGCTTCTTAGTCGAAATCCTTTAAGTGTCTTATATTTCTTCCTTTATTAAGTAAATTTGAAGGTAAATTTCAATCCTTTATTTTATATAACTACTATGTATTTCAAGTTATTAAATTTTCTTATAAATTATGTTAGGATAAGGGTCAATTGAACATAAGGAGGAGGAAATTTGTAAACGAGTGTGGTTTCTTCAAACAAGGTAAGGAAAACCTCTCTTTATTATGAAATAAGAATTAGGTTTCTAAGTTTAGTGTTAGGGAACCTTAATTTTTGTTATACATGAAAAATAGAGCTTCATTTTGATGCTATAATCTGCACTTGATGGATTTATATGTGAATTGTAGAGAATTGAAGTTTGTTGGGAAATAATGGAAATGGTTGTGTTATGACATTATTATATAAGTGTTCTTGTGTGTGGAGAAACAAGGGAGATTGGATCTTATGTGATAAAATAGATGGAATCGCACAATTATGTTATGTGTTTTGGCTTTGGATGAATGATAAGGATGAGTTAGTTAAATATACTTTTGATTATCATAGTCATGATGGATGGAAGTATAAGTCAATGTGAAACATTATAAAGGTTCAAAGCTAAACATTAAAATAAAATAATCATGAACATTTAGCATGTTAGAAAGGAGGTTATTATCGATCATTTGACACATTCTTATAGGGTAAAATGGTTAGAAGTTAGGGAGTAAGTGGAGGTAAATAGGCATGAAAAAAGTCTTAAAAAGGCATGAAACCAAGGTTGCCATTTTCATGGTCTTTTGAGTAATTTTTAAACATCTTGTTTATCGAACAAAGCTAAGACCTAAACATAGAAGTCGCAACCCTTTCTTTAATAGAACTGGGCTGGGCTGAGACCTAAACATAAAAGTTATAGCTCTTTCTTTAAGCTTTAAAACGAGACTAATATCATATCAATCTGATGTGAGTATATATATATATATCACATCAGATTAATTATATATATATATATATATATATAATGTGCAAGTACAAATTTATAAGGAAATCTAATGAAAATGCTTAAAATATTGAACTTATAAAGAAGGTTTGATGAAAAACACGTTTATTGCTTCAAACTATTTTACAAAGAGATTTTTGAAAGCTAAAGGACTCAATATACTTCACTCTTATTTTTGCCTCTCAAACATTCTGCCTTCCACACTGATTCTTACATCTATTTATACTAAAAAGGAATGGACTTCAAATAAATTTGAATCTGTCATGATGATTAAAAAAGATAACATTATTGAAAAAAGAAAAGATTGTTGATGAGTTGTCTTGACTGTTGATGAGATGTCTTGAATTATTGAGAACTTGTCTTGATACTAGCTGACAAAATGATCTTGTTGATAAGGAGAATCTTGAAAAATCTTGATATTCACTGAAAGTGTTGAATGCGTGATAAAAATGGTGTTGAGTCATGCTTTAATATATATATATACAATTTAAATCAAGTAATAAATTATTATGTCCTTTGATATGCTCAATTTCAAAGTCAAAACAAGAAAGTATTGCTTGCCATCTAGCGAAAATCTGTTTTGAAACTAAATTTTTTACATCTTTTTTAAAAATAAATTTGGATGCAGAAGAATCTGTTCGAATCAAAAAAAATTTATTGATTAAATCATCTTGAAATTTTGTAATACATAAAACAATTGAAAAAACTTCTTTTTTGATGGTTGAATAATTTTTTTGAGCACCGAGCCAGACTCCAGAATGGTACCTAACTAAACTCTCTTTATTATCTAATTTTTGTTTTAATATCCCACCATAACCTATAACAGAGGCATCAGTTTCTATAATAGGATAGGCTGATGGATCCAATATACTAAGGCAAGGAAGAAATTTAATTTTGGATTTAATTTTTCTAACTATTCGGTTATGAGACTCAGACCATGCAGGAGGATTTTTTTCTAAGTCTTTGGTATAACAGTTCACATAGTTTTCTAAGTCTTGGAAAAAATCTGCTACATAATTTAGACATCCTAAAAATCTTTGTAATTGTGTTTTGTCCCTTAAATCATCAGGAAAATTATTTGCAAATTCTATTGACCTATCAATTGATTTAATAGTTCCTTTATAAATTTCATGACCCAAAAACCTGATTTTTGTTTGAAATAATTTCATTTTTGTGGCTGAAACAACTAATCCATTTCTTTTAATAATTTCTTCAAATATTTTTAAATGTTTTAAATGTTGTTCTATTGATTCTGAATAAACTAAGACATCATCAATATATACTATTGTAAAGTGTATATAGGGATTAAAGGTATCATTCGTAATGTTTTGAAATTCTGAAGGTGCATTTTTTATTTCGAAAGGCATGACGTTCCATTCATATTGACCAAAAGGAACATTAAATGCCGTTTTGTATCTATCTAATTCATCTATTTGAACTTGCCAAAATCCTAATTTCATATCAAATTTTGAAAATATTGTGGCATTATATATTCTATTAATTAAATCTTTTTTGTTGGGGATTGGATATCTAATCCATTGTAATACTTTATTTAATGGTTTATAATTGATTACTAATGTTAGAACTCTTCTTTCCTTTTCTGCTGCATTATTGACATAAAAGACAGAACAACTCTATGGAGATTTACTTGGTCTAATTAATTTTTTATCTTGTAAATCTTTGATTTCTTTATGACAGTGTTTAAGTAATTCTTTATTCATTTGTATGGGTCTAGCTTTTGTTGGTACATTTTTCTTATCAAAATTCTTAATATAGGGAAGACAAACTACGTGTTGTTTTCTATTCCAAAAGGCATTTGGAATTGTTGAGCATATATCTTGTGAAAATCGTTTTTCTAAATTTTTAATAATTTCTTGAATTTTTTGAGTTTCTAATTGTTGCTTTATCTTTCATGTTTTAATTCTTCTTTTAAGAAATTAATTTGTCTTTTCTTATTATTAATAAGATTTATTTTAGATATTGATAAGTGTTTTAAATTATTAATATCTTTTACTAATGGTGGATTAACGAATTCAAATGTTACATTTTGTTCTAAAATATTTGTTGTAATTCCTTTATCATTTACTGTGAAAGGGTAAATTTGAGTAATAAAATGGGCGTCTAATATAATATCTTGATCTAAATCTCGTGCTAGAATAAAAGTACTTTTAAAACAAAAATTTTGTATATATACGTGAGCATTAGATAATTTATAATTAATATTTAATTGTTGACCATTAGCTCCATATAATCTTTCTTTTGTTTTTTCATAATATTTTGTCGGAATTAATCCTTCTCTTATACAATTTTGATCTGCTCCAGTGTCTATTAAGACTTGTGTAATAATATCTAATTCATGATTAATATTGATCCTAATGTAAACATGCCATTTTTGAAATTGAATTCTAGAGATTTCATTAATAAATGCTTCCTCAGTTTCTTCTATAATTTTTAATTCTGATTTTGAGGTTGATGGTTGTCCTATAGTTTCTTTAGAGGCTTTTAAACATAATAAATCTGTCTTAATTTCAAAATTATCTTTTTGTAGTTCTTTAACTTGATTTTTCAGAATATTGATTTCTTCTTGCAAATCACCTAAAGTAACTTGTGTGGGTTTGTCAAATCTTTTTAATGTGTTTTTTAAATTATAAGAATCTATATCTTTTTGTTTTTCTTCTGATAAAATCAATTCTTTATGTTTTAATAAATATTCTTTTTTAATATCTTCATCCTGAATTTTGTCAATAATATCTAATAAGAATTCTTTTGATTTAGTGATAACATTTATTGACTTAGGTCTAGATGTTGATATCATATTTATTGATTTCATTGCACTATTAGGATTTTGTAGAGGTTTACTTTTAATATCTGGAGAATTTTCTATAACTATGGATGAATTATTGGATTTTTTATCAGAATTATTTTGAAAAAAATTTAATGATTGTGGGGTAATAGGTTGTTGAGGTGGTAGCATTGCAAACGATACTTTTGATGTTAGATTATGTTGGGATACTAATGTTAAGTTTTTATTTTGTTTTCTACTTGGACATTTAAGAGCATCGTGTCCTTCTTGTTTTCATTTCCAACATTTTTTTTATTTTTTTATTTTTATTATTGTAATAAGAACGTTTTCTTTTCCTTGTTCTTTGATTAGGGTTGATTTTGAAAGGACATTAATGTTTGATTTAGAAGATGATAGTTTACTAAGTTTTTTACTAATAGTTTCTAAAATAGTGTTGTGATTATTGAATTTTATTATTTCTTCTTTTGGTATATCGAAGGGTTCAAAAAATGGTTTAACATATTTTTGTGAATAAAGGGGTGTTGAATTAGATGTTAAAGTTGATGTTGAATTTTCATTTCCTATTTCTACTATCTCCTTCCCGGGGGCTTTTGAAATCTTAGTGATTATGTGTGTAGTATTATCTTTTATCCGATTCATTTGTTGATTAATGATGTGGAGAATTTGATTAGAGTAATTATTTTGATGTTGAATATTTTTAATATCTCTTAAAGTTGGTTGTTTTTTATCATCATCTATTTTATTAATTTTTTTTAAATGGTGATGCAATTATTTCTACTTGTTGATGTTCTATTTTAATTTCTTCCAAAGGTGGATGTACAAATGTAATAATTTTATTTGTTGATGTTTGCCAATTTTTTGTTGTATTTGTGGTTACAAAAATAGTTTTCTTTTCACTTAAATTTTGATAATATTTTCTATTTTCTAACCAATTAAAGAAATAAATATTTTGTTTCAATTTTTCTTGTGTGTTGTACCATTCAGATGTAAGGGTATTTTGTTCTTTTGGTTTAAATGTTGTAAAGAAATTTTTTCTTTTTTCTTTCTTATAGTTTTGTAGGAATTCTTGTTTTAATAATTCTTTGTTAATTTCAAAAGATTTTGTTATTATTTAATTTGACTATAATTTCCTAATACTTTTGATTGTGTTGGTGAACTAGGTGGACTTGATGTATGTTCATATGCAGGTTTTGGTATAGGATGGGAATAATTTACTCCTACTAGTTTACTTGTTGAAGTTGCTGATGAAGACCTAGGTGTAGTAATTTCTTCAATCCTAAGGTTGTGATGATTTTTGTTAGTAATGATAGGATGATTTTGTTCTACGGGAGTTTCTCTAAATTTTAATCTTATTGTACCATCTGGTTCTTGTATTATTTGTTGTATCTCAGATTCATTTTGATCATGTAAAGGTTTTGGAGCGCATAATTTTTTTAATTTCCAATCTGTTTGTTTAATAATTTCATCCTAAGCTAATCTTTTTAGTGTAAAAGTTTTATGTTTTGTTTTATCGGCTTCCATAATAACTGTGTGTCCTGGTGGGGACATCCTAATGGCTCTTGGACTAATTGTGGTATTCATAACTTTGTAATAAATCCTATATATTAATGCTACTGGTTGGGCTTTATCTTGATAAGTAAGATTAGAAGCTTCTAAATTAATAATTAATGCAGACAGTATTGTTGGATCATATAATCCTACTGTAAAGTTTGGATAACAATCAAAATATATTGGACCACTTTCTAAATTAGAATTTAATACTACTAATAAAGAGTTGTTGAAGTTTAAATTTCTTGCATCTCTTAACATTACTAATATTGGAATGTTTTGTCCTAATCTAAATAATAGTTTTACTGCTACTTGTAACTCTCGCATTATCGGCTCTACAGCCACATGTGTAGGTTCACTCATAAACAATTCCTAACGTCTCCCTCGACTCCAATCCTTAGCCTGGATCGCGGTCAATCCACGCTCAGGAATAAATCCTTTATCTTTTCTTTGGATTGCCCCTCCATATCGTTTCTGAGCCTTGTCATTCACAAATCGGTTGTCCACTTTTTTTCCTTTTCCTTTCCCCTTGGACAACATTTTGAGTGGCATTTTTCCCAAACTACCAATCAACCCAACAGTTCAACTCAATAATTCAACTCTAAGCACCCTACGATAACCATAATCGAATCTGCAGTAAAAAAAACACTTCCAAAATTCACACCTAGACCCCCAAAATTACTCTTCTTCCAAGTCAACCAAACACTCCAAAATTTGAAACCCAAACTCTTCAACACCACACAATTCACAATCTACACTTCCTCAAACAAAATCAAATCACAAAAACACTAACAATCCACAACTCAATCAACAATCAAAATTTTTAGATCTGTAACTCTAAACTCGAAATTGTGCAATTAAAAGCTTAGAGAACTTAAAATCTTACCAAAACTAGGGAGTATTCACTACAGATTAGCCAAAATCAGCCTAGATTGCAAAATCCCCAAATTCTTGAACCCACAATTTTCTTCAATTTTTCGCAAAGATCTTCGTTAGAACGAGTTGTTTTGGTGTTTAGAGAGGTTAAGGAGTGAGAAACTTTGTTGGAAAATCACTAGGAAGGATCTGGATTGAAGATGGAAAAGGTTTTCTCTCGAATGTGTTTGAAATACGTTGCGAAAAATGAAAAGTCACAGTGCGTATTTATAAAAAGCAGGTTTCGCCGCGGCGAAGTTCTTCAATTCAAAAACCCTAGATTTTAAACCCAGTCGATTTCTCTTCGCCGTGGCAAAAAATTACAGAAGCTCATTACCTCAGCGAAGAACAAGCTTCACCGCGGCGGAAAAATATAGAGGTTGGCGAAAAAATTACTTCGCCGCGGCGAAGTCTGGGACTTTCTGACTTCCAATTTTTGTGAAATGTGCTTCGTCGCAACGAATAAATTGGAATTCGCAGACTTTCCCATGACGAAGAAGGAATCTCGCCGCAGCGACGAAGTAAAAATTGACTCTCGTGCGTAACTCCTTTCGCCGCGGCAAAGAACAAACTTCGCCGCGACGAATCTTAATGAAGAATTCTGAAATTACATAATTGCCTTCTGCTTGCTTCTTTACTTGAATCTTCGATCTTCGATGCTCTCCCATGGGAACAAGCTTCATAGTGCTCCGCTCTGTTTTAGAACTCTCCCAAATTCTGAGATCCGCTTACTTCTGGGTCCAAAAACTCCAAATCGCTCATTATTTTCTCAAAATGTCCATTTTTGCCTGAAACACAAAATGTATATGTGTGTGTGTGTGTGTGTGTGTGTTCCAGTTTTTCTCCTAGATTATGGGACCACCTCCAAGACCACCTAGCATGGCTGACCAACGATTATAGGCTGACCAAACACACCTTTCAGGCTGACCAAGTACAACCTAGAATCAATTCTAGAGACTTCAAAATAATAAAGGTAAAAGACTTTAAAAGTAATCAAATAATAAGTGTAATAATTTACTCCTACTATATATATATATATAGCCTATAATATTATATAATATATATATATATATAATATATTATAGTGAAATAAGGTTTCTATAAGTTAAGAGGCCTCATGCAATGTGAACCAGGCTTTACAAAGCTAATTCTAAAACTTCTCTTTTCACTCTCCTTGATGTAAACCTCTCAAAACTCTCCAAAAGAAAGCTTTTATTGTAAGTTCAATTTCTTTTAATCTTTCAATAATCTTCAATGTTTAATCTTTTAAGTTCTTTAATTTTCTCTTTTAATATTTCAAGTTCTGTTTCTTTCATTAATCTCTTCATCATTCACATGTTTAGTTTTAATGTTTATTTAAGTTTATTTGCGTTCTTTGTTTCTTTAATTTTTTGTTCATCACTTAATCTGGTTCCAGTGTGGCACTGCCACCGTTACCTGGTTAAGAACTAACTCACTTCTTAATATGATTTCAGTGCGACTCTGATACCAGAGGGAACACAGGATCATTGCACACAGAGAGGAGATATGTGAGATTAAATAAAACCTAAATAAATTTAAATAATCTGACAACTTAATAAGATAATGGCGGCAGAGCCGCACTGAAATCATATTAGAAGTGAGATTAGTTCTTAACCAGGTAACGGCGGCAGTGCCGCTTGGAACTAGATTAAGTGATGAACAAAAATAAAAGAAACAAACTAATACAAATAAAAACTTAAATAAACATTAAAACCAAACATGATGAATGATGAAGAGATTAATAAAAGAACTAGAACTTGAAAGATTAGAAGAGAATAATTAAAGAACTTGAAAGATTAAACATTGAATGATTATTGAAAGATTAAAGGAAATTGAACTTACAAAAAAAAGCTTTCTTTTTGGAGAGCTTTGAGAGGTTTACATCAAAAGAGAGTGAAAGATAAAGTTTTAGACTTGGCTTTGTAAAGCCTGGTTCACATTGCACAAGTCCTCTTAATTTATAGAAATCTTATCTCACTATGACACCACATGAATACTATTGAGTGAATATTTTAATTTTTTTTTTTAAAGAGCATTACATGTCTCTTTACAGGGAATCTTTGACTCTTCAATATTATGCCAGATATTCTCTGAATCTGATGTCAGTCTTTTTGAAGGTATTTTTTAGTCTCTCTAGATACTCTTTTCTCAAAAGAGGATCATCAATTTTATTGACGGCTTCTAGGAGGAATTCTTGGTCTTTGATTAAGACATTTATTTCATTTTCACTAGAGGTTTCGATTTCATCAATTTGGTTGTCGTCAGACATTTCTTTTTCACTTGAATCAGAATCAAAGGATTGTATCATGATCATTTCAATTTTATGTATGAGCTCATCATCAAGGCTTAATTCTCTAATTCCCTTACTAATTTTACAATATCTAGCGGTATGACCCTGTTTACCGCATCTAAAACACGTGAATTGTTTTGTGGGTTTGTCTGTTTTAGAAAATTTGCTTTGTTGAAAATGTTTTTTCCTAAATGTGGGTTTGTATGTATGGTTCTTTCGATTATTCATGGTTTTATTATGATTATTCATGGTTTTATCACATTGACCTTTGCAGGTTATTGTTTTCTTGGTTTTCTTTCCTTTAAAAGAATTTCTCTGATGATTGTCAAATTGTTGACAAAAATTTCTCAATTCTTTTCCTAACTGTTTTCTCTCTTTTTGCCTTTGGTAGGCGAGTTTTTCATCTTTGCAAATTTTTGTTCTAACTTTCTAGACAAAACCATGTAATTGTCCATAAGTTAAATTGTCGTATGGTATAATACCATCATATTGTTTCCTAATTTTTTCTCTAACCTTTTCAGCTAAGATGTTGGGTAAACCGGCCAAAAATTTAACCTTCCAATAGGCTTTGTTACTATCAGGCATTTGCATAACCCTAACAAAAAATGTTTCTTTATACTATCTATAATCATGAAGGGTTTTGAATTTTAAGTTCATTAGTGCAGCTTGACTTTTGTCTTTTACGTTTGCAGGGTCCCTTACAAAGTGGAGAGTTATCGCAAAAATTAAGGTATTAATAGCATCCTGAATTTCATTACCATCTTCATCCAAAATTGATATTCCATTATCATTAATTTTGATTGCGGTAAAAAATTCACTTTGGTTTTGTTCTTGTAGGTGGCTATCCCACCAGGATTTGAGAGAGCCAGTGAAGCCAGCTACCAATAAGTGGGCTATAGCTTGGTCTGTTGAACTATGTTTAGTCCTATAGGCATTACTGACCATAGTCATTTGTTGTAAGACCATAATAATTTTATAATCAGACATGCCATCTATGTTCCATTCATAGATAGAATTGACATTGTATTTTCTTTGTTGTATTTGAGAGGATTCTTCCAAAACTAAATCTGGGGCTGAAACTCTTGGATAATACATTTTAGGAGGTTTTTTTTCCAATTCATGTTGATTTGAATAGAATTATCACTTGAGGGAGTATTTTGATCATCAGTTTCTGATGATTTTGATGAATCTGTTTTACCAATAAAATTTATATGTTTAGAAGTTTAGGTGGTGTCTGGTGTGACAACATTAAAGAATTCTTCTTTTATCTGGTTGAGTTTTCTATTTATTTCTTGCATAAATTCTTCTTTATTGGTTAAAGTGTTAGTATGTTTTGGAGGGATTTCATGTGGAATAAATAAAGGTTTGTTATCAACAATTTTTAGTGGTTTTGATCTTTCATCAATAGGTTTTAGGATGGGTTTTGCTACAACGTCTTCAATTCTATTCAACTGTTCACTAATAGTATTCAAACATTGGTTTGCATAATTATTTTGTTGATAAATATTTTTTATATCATTTCCTTATATTTCACTTAAATTTTCTTTGACTTTAAAATATGAAGCCTTAATTTCTACTCCTTTATAGGGAATCGTTACTTCTGTTAAAGGTGGATGAATTGACTCTATCTCTTCATTATCTTTTCCTCTTGCGATTTTCCACTGTTTTGTTTTTGTTTGGACATTGATTGTTTTTTCACTATCAAACCATTAGAAGAAATGTATAAGAATTTGATGTGTTGTCATAGAGTTGTAATAATTTTGTTGAATTAGATCTCTTTCTTTTTTATTAAAGTTTTTGAAGAATGTTTCTCTTAATTCTTGATCATCTTTTGAATAAAAATCATTTCTTAAGAAGGTTTTATCGATATCAAATTTTTCAATAATGTTTAACTCCAGCAAATCTGTCATTTGGGAATAGGTTGGAAACATTCTTTGTGATGTTTCTTCCCCATCTTGTTGGGAGAGTGTTTGAACTGAATAATAAGGTTGTGGTATTGTTGAGGAATTATCAATTCCTTGAATATTTGTTTTAACCTAGCTAGGTCTAGGGGGGTATCTTACTGAACAAGAAAATCTTCTTTGTTCTAAAGGTTCTTTGGGATTTAATCTGGATGAAGATAAGTGTGAGTCATTGAAACTTATTATTGGAGGCCTAATAAACCTAATCCGAACACTTCCATTAGAATTTTCAGTTATATTTTCGATCTCTGTATTTTGGATTGGTTGGATTAAAGGTTTAGGAATTCTCATTTCTAAAGGAATGACTGCGTTAGCTAATCCCCAATCCTCTGGTAAAGTTATTTGATCCCAATTGATTGTTTTAGGAACTGTTATGTTTGATCTTATTAAATCAATTTGAAATAACATTGTGTGGCCTTTTTGGTCATGATTAATGGCTCTAGTTTCAAAAGCTGATTGCATTATTTTATATTGGATCTTATAAATGGCTGCTATAAGGATGGTTCTCGATTTTAAGTCATAATTAAACGTTTTAATATTTAAAGTTAAAACGTCTAATATATTTTGGTCATTCAAGTAGACTGTGAAATTAGGGTAACAATTAAAATAAATTGGTCCATTGGACAGGCAAGATTCTATTGTTCCTAATAGAGAATCTCTAAATCTCAACCATCTACAATCTCTTAAACAGGCAAAGATGGCAGTGTCCAAGCCTTCAATGCTTAAGAGGTTTGATTCCTATTTGAACAGGTCCTATATGAAGATAATTATAAATCTTTTTGTATTTTTTAACCATTTCCTTAGATAATTGAGTTATTTGAGTAAAATTGTTTATCTTAAGAGTTTTTTCTTCTGTTTTAATTATGTATTTTGATTTGTTTAAAGGGTTAACTCTATTGGGACTTGATAATTTTCCTTCTTTGTAAACAACTGTTATCGAAATTTTGGGAATGTTCCATTTATCAAAATGTTTTTGTAAATTTTGAGGTCTTATGACCTGTTTATCTTTTTGTGTACAAGCATGACTTGTTTCAATTATGTTGTCATTTTGATTTATACAAATCTCTTCTTGATGAACAATCTATTCATATCTAGTATTTGAACTGGAAGTAGACATTGATCTAGAAAAGTTTTCCATTTTGTAAATCACCTATTTCTTTCCCTACAGTGGTTGATCTAAGGGACTTACAACGATTAAATCCTATAGCCCTACACAACCCAAAATGACTCGGTACTCACCTATTTGTAAATCACTATATATATAAAAGTGGGGCGGGGCGGTGGAAGGGCAACCTCTGCCACCGCCCCATCCCCAAGGACAGGGATTAAAACTCTTCCCGTCCCTGCCCTTATCCCAAAAAAAAAAAAAAAAAAAAAAACCCAGGGAATCCCCGCCCTATACGAGATGGGTCGGGACAGAGACAAGTCATTTAATTGAAATTCTAGAATTTACAAGTATGCTAGCGAACTACATCCCGTTAAGGTAGATATAAAATTTGTTTCATTTCTTTGTAATTCCTATAAAGTTAAACTTTTTCATATAAGTAATCATAGGTTATATCTAGAATTAGAAAATATATTTTATCAAACTGGACTACCTATTGATGGGAAACTAGTTATTGGAAATTCAATAGATTTAGATTGGGTGTGTGAGAGACTTTTAAGAAAAGTCCCACCGAAGAAAAAAGTTGTAAAAACTGGGTATGTGGGATTGAAATGGTTGAAGGATGAGTTTAAGGAGGTTAATGTCCCAGCCGATAGCCCTAACATTCATAGATATGTCAGGGCTTATTTGTTGTATGTCTTATGCTATGTAGTTTTTCCCAAGTTGCCAAGACATCAAATGCCAGGAGGTTATCTTCATCTTTTGGAAGATCTTTCTACTATTGATGATTTTACATGGCGGTCGGCCATGTTGGCTCACCTCCATGTAGCTTTGGAGAGAGTGAAAGACAAGAACAACAAGGGGAAAAACTTATTAGCTAGTTGTTTTATACTCCAGGTAAGGGTTTATTTTGTTGTTTTATACTGCATAGTTGTTAAGTATACTTTGCATTCTCCATCATAATATTTTTATGTTTTTCTTTGTTTTATAGATTTTTGCTTCGGTGTGTCTTCCAAAGTTGGGTACTTCGTATTTTGGTGGTGACTTCGAGTTGCCAAAATCTATACCGCTTGTTGGGGGTTAGTCAAAACTTCTGACACTCTATTCTAGAAAAAACAGTATGAAGTTTAATATAATGGAAGCAGATCAGGTTTGAATTCTTTCATTCTTTCAAGCTTCATGTTCTTATATTTATGCTTTGTTTTTTTGTTAATTCTTTTGTTTGTTGATCAACTCTTTCTCTCTTCACTGTATAGATTTCATTGATGTCGTACAACCAAGTCTTGATTTTAGATCCTAATTTCTTGGAACAATTTAAGCTATGTAACGGTTGTTTCTATTTGATCTGCTTAGATCGGACATCGCATTATAGTTTTGAGAACTGTGCTGATCAATTGGGTCTCCCTCTCTGCGGATAATCCCTTGCCAAAGCTGGATGTTAACACGATAACAAAATGCAAAAGGGGAGAGCATAGAGATTGACAAAATTATTACAAAGAATATGTAGCACATTGGAACAATAAGCGGTCAACACATGTCAATGGTTTACCCTTGCCTGCTATTGTAGAGGATGAAATGGAGCTGTAACCTTCTCCAGTGTGCCGACCTGAATGGAGACTCGTGATGGTGAGTTGTCTGCTACAGGTATTAGAGGAGCCATTTTCGCCTTCTCCCCATATCTTCCCAAGAGGCAACTCTATTGGGGTTTCTCCCTCCTCTATACCGGTAACGGATGAAGTAGATCAGCCTCCTCAAGAGCACCAAACAGAAATGCAGTTTGGTGGTGCTTGTCAAGTTAGAAAGAGGTGCCAAAAGAGATATGCTTTACTTTTCTTTCAATTACTTTGCTTTTACTTCATTCATTTACATTATTTTCAATTACTTTGTTTTTTTAACGATAACGATCATGCTATATATGGTATCAGAGCCAAGTAGTGTCAATAGAAGTTATGCTTAGAAATTAAAAACCGCACAAAACAACACCCATAACGTAGTTACTGTAGCTGATTACTGTTCACAGGATATTACTGTTCATCACTATTCACTATTACTGTTTATGCACTGTAGCAGTTTACTGTAGATTACTGTTCATCCATGCACTGTTCACAGCTTGATTGAATTAAGGGTTAGATAAATCTAGAGAGTTTTAATCTAGAAGAACTCTAGAATTGATTCTAAGTTTATGCAACAATATTTTCAAAATTTGATATGAAATCAGGATTTTGGCAAGTTCAAATAGATGAATTAGATAGATACAAAACAGCATTTAATGTTCCTAAATAGATGAATTTGTTGAATTTTCTACTATCTCCATCAATACACTTTGCCAAAAGTTTTTAGGAGTTCCTAAAAACTTGACGCTTACAACCGGAAGTGATCAATATTTATACTACAACAGATCGGATTCCAAAAGGATTTGAATCCGTTACATTAATACAACATAGGAAAAAGATAAAGTTGTTGATAAGTGATGAGCTGTCTTGGATACGTGTCTTGAATTATTGAGGATCTGTTTTGAAAATGGCAGACAAACCGATAAGGCTCAAAAAAGTCTTGCTTGTTGTCAGGGGAGCTTGACAAAGTATGTCTTGAAATTGTTGAAAATCTTTGCAATAGCCACGTGAAAGGATAAGTCTGACGGATGTCTCTAATATTGGAAGAGATAACTTTGACAAATTGCTTTTGGTTCTGACAAGTACAAGTCTTGAAGTCTTGAGATTTGAAATTATTGCAAAAGCTGAGTCATCAACCTTTATTGAATTCATAATTGATCTGGTTTTGGAACATGACAAAATAGTCATCCTCATCTTGATCGCTTGGTGATTTGGTGCTGTCCGAATCTGCTTTTTGAGATGTTGAAGATCCAATGGCCATAATAGTTTTGTCCATATCTTGAGGATTTTGACATTGAGCCAACTCAGTAAGGAGTCTTGATTTTTGAGTTAAAAATGTTGATTGTTGTTGAGGTTGACATAACTGCGGGTGTTGAGAAATCCATACTTGCACAGCTGGTGGACTAATATTTTGGATGGAAAAACTAGGCTACCATTTAATAAGAAATTTCCTTTGTAATTCTCGGAATTTTGGAGGAGGAGGAGTAGTGATGTGAAATTGCCAACTCATTATCCAGGCAATTAAGAAATTGCTGGAAAAAGCTAGCAATAATTTCAAGTCTCAAAATTCAAAAATTTCGGCGCTGACAAGATTCTTCTCCAGTCGACTTTATCTCTTGCCCAGAAGCAAATTAGTCAAGATTTTCTGCAAAAATTTAAAGACATCAAGACTTCTTCAAAACAATCCTTTCACGTGGCTATTATTTTCAATAATTTCAAGACATACTTGTCAAGCTCCTGACAACAAACAAGACTTTCAAAAACACTCAATACCAATCAATATGTTCTATCAACACAGTACAAAACAAAATTCAACATCAAAATGCGTCAAAAACTCTCTCATTAATCATCTACCAAACATATACACGAATCAATCATAACAAGAAGATTGTGTGAAATGAATTCTTCATTGAAAAAATAAAAAGTGAACGCACCTTTATAAACAGTCTCACAATGAAAGAATGAGAATCAAAATTCTGCATAGAAAAAACCAAATCAAACAACAAAACAAAGGCTACCCAGAATTAAAAACTCAAATACAATGCATAAACAAAAACAACATACCCATAGCAAAAACACGAAAGTATTATATGTTTGTGAATGAACATAAATCTAAAATCAAAATCGACCCATTAGATCAAGAAAGATCATCAAGAGCAGGCAAACAAGAATTTGTACAGACCTGTTCATATATAAGGTAATAAGGATCCTTAATTAATTAAGACGATATCCGATTATGATCAGAATCGGACGTCGAGATGTACCGTTTTTGAGCTATTGGTTCCAGCAAATAAGGTAAGACCAATCTCACAATATCGAAGAAACAGAGCAAAATATAATTAGCTCTCCTTTATTTTTATTTTTTTTTAATTATTTTTATTTTGATATAAGATTGAACATTTGTCACCCTGTTTATAAACTCTGGTTTTAGTCTTTAGTAGTTCTATATATATATTTTTCAATTATTATCTATTATTATTTTATCTCTTAACAACACAAAGTAACATGCTCAGCTGAATTAGCCTTCTCAAAAAACATGGTCAATAAAATCTAGGTTTGTGATTTGTATTTCATTGATTTATTTTATAAAATATAAAAGCATAATATTGGAAGAAATTAGTATTTTTTTTCTATTTTTATTATACCGCTTGGGTTTTTTTTTCTATAAATAATTACAACCACTTCACTAGTTATCATATTGATAACCATATATCACATGAGAAATAAACTATAAATTACTATATTATTTTAGAAAATATAATTTAATTTGATGGTTATTTATTTTTTATAGTACTATGATCAATATTGTATATGTAATGGCGTCAAGTTTAAATTTTTTGTAAACAAGTGATATTCTAAATTAGAATTTAATACTGCTAATAAAGAGTTATTGAAGTTTAAATTTTTGCGTCTCTTAATATTACTAATAGGAAGTTTTGTCTAATCTAAATAATGGTTTTATTGCTATTGTACTAATCTATGTGTAAAAATTTATAGTTGTTGTCTATGTTTGTGTATTGTTTCTTAGAAGAAGTTGAATTTCTTCAACCTTTTCTTCGGTATCAATTGTATCTTCTGTGTTTTTAGAGTAATGATATAAATTCAAAACTACCTATTTGATATATTGTGTCTTTTTAACTGGTGGTATGTTCTAGTTATGTAAGTGTTGATATTTTGCCATATTAATCTCTTGAGTGTTAATAGATTTCATTAATTCTTGATTATTATTAGTGTTTGTTGTTGATTAATTCTAATAGCGTTACTGCTACTACTATCATTCGTTTACTGCTACTTCCTAATCTCTTAAGAAATTAAACATCTCTAAAATAATTATAACCTAAAAGTTCTAGTTTTTTCCTAGATCACGGGACCACCAAGGGACGGGACCACCTCGAGACCACCAACACGGCTGACCAACGGTTAACAGGCTGACCAACGCACCCTCCAGGTGACCAAGGCAACTAGAATCAATTCTAGATTTCTTCTAGATTAAAAATCTCTAGATTAATCTAACCCTTAATTTAATCAAGCTGTGAACAGTGTATAGAGAACAGTAATTACAGTGACTGCTACAGTGCATAAACAGTAATAGTGAATAGTGATGAACAGTAATATCCTGTATAACAGTAATATGCTACAGGAACTACGTTATGGTGTTGTTTTGTGCGGTTTTTAATCGATTATAACTTAGACACAATTTTCATTTTTTAGACATAATGGTTAATGGTTCACATAATTTTCATTATCTCAACAAGTTTGGTATAATGGTTCACATAATTTTCTAAGGTCTTGGAAAAACTCTGAACATAATTAAGAATCCTAAAAATCTTTGTAATTGTGTTTATCTCTTAATTCATCAGGGAAATATTTGCGAATTCTATTGTCCTATCAATTGGTTTGATAGTTCCTTTATAAATTTCATGACCTAAAAATCTAATTTTTGCTTGAAATAATTTCATTTTTGTGGCTGAAACAACTAATCCATTTCTTTTTAATAATTTCTTCAAATATTTTAAATTGTTAAATGGTGATCTATTGATTCTGAATAAACTAAGACATCGTCAATATAACTATTGTAAACTAATTATGTAATTATGTAATCATTAACTATATAATGCTATAATTAGTAAGTGTCAAATATAGAAGGTATTAATAATATAATTAATTTAAGTAATTATTAACTATAATATAATGTTAATTAATGTTTATAATGAAATGTTATAAGGTAATGTTATGATTAATTAAATTTCTTATTATTAATAAGGATTATACTAATGTTTATGTAGTAATGAATTACTAATATTTATAATTAATGAAATAATCAATTAAGTAATATTTAATTATGTAATGTTATAATTAATTATATAATCATACTATAATGTAATGTATAGTGAATTAACTATTAAGTAATCATACTATAAATTTTTAATGTAATATTATAATTAATTAATTTAATCATTAATTAAGTTTGTACTAATGTTTATAATAAATGTTATATTGATTAGTAATTATACATAAATCTAACTTAATGCTATAATCAATTAAATTTCTAATATAAGTCACTTAATTAACTATTTAATAGTTATAAATTATAAGTCAATTAATTAAGTAGTAATCAATTAAATGTAATGTTATAATTAATTATACTATAAATCAATTAAGTAATGTTATAAATTATAATATTAAGTAATCATTTAACTATAATGTAATGTTTTAATTGATTAAGTATGATATTTAACTAGTAATTAAAATTAATGTTTATCAATTTATCATATATAATTAATTAATTACTAATTTATTTAGATATACTTAGAACTTGATAATTGAAGATTTGAAGTAAATAACTAATATATTTTTACTCAATCAAATATACTTTTATTCAAAAATAATTCTTTTAATAATATTAAAAATGTAAAACACTTTTAATGGATCATAACCAATTATTCACTTAATGATCAAAACTTTAATATTAATGTATTATAATATATTAAAACTTTAATATGGTGTAATTTATATGTAATAAGTATGATTGTATTCGTATATTTATTAATTAGGTTATTTAAAAATTTAACTTTTTCTATTTTAATTTTTATATGTAAAATAATAGAAAATCCCCATTATTTACATTTCACAAAATTATTTCATATAGTACCAGGTTCAAAACACTGTTCTAAAAACATGTTCCAAACAAGGTTCCAAACAGGTTCCAAACAGGTTCCAAAGCAGGTTCCAAACAGGTTCCAAACAGGTTCCAACAGGTTCCAAAAAAGGTTCCAAAGGCAGGTTCCAAAGCAGGTTCCAAAGCAGGTTCCAACAGGTTCCAAAAAAGGTTAAACAGCGGTACCCCCTACAGGTTCCAAACAGGGTACCCTTTTTACAGGTTCCGGTTCCTCCACATGCAAGAACCGGAACCGGAACCGCACAGTAATGGTTCCAAAAAATTGGAACCGGAACCTACCCGCACAGTACAGGTTCTGGGTAGGTTCCGGTTCTTACCCCCGGTTCCGGTTCTACCCGCTACCCGTGCTCACCCCTACCCCCATTATTTACAATTCAATGGGTGTTCACTAAAAAAAAAGGCTAAACATATGGGGTTAGAGTTGTATTATAGAAACTAGTGGGAACTCACTATAAAAAGATTAAACACACGAAGGTTTGTTATAAAAAAAAACCCTAATAAATGAGTATTTTTGCAGTCAACACTCTACAAGCAGCTCTTGATTTTTAAAGGTCATATGAATCTACTTATAAAATCATTTTATAAATATCTCATAATCAGTTATTAATATATTCACTTTTCAAAACTCAGAAGTTATCATAATTAGGAATGAGAAGCCAGTCGGGCAGTTTGCCAGATACTCGAGCTCAACTCGTGAAAAGCTCGAACTCAATTCGAAGTCAATTGAGTCGAGCTCGAGCTCAAGTGGCTCGTTTAAGGGTCGAGCCTCATCACACTCAAAGGGCCTTTTTTTTATCTTCAAGTTTTTAAAATGATAAAGAGTCCCCTTCTCACAATAAACCCGAAGCTCAAGCTCAAATACAAGCTCTAGTACCCGCTCATACTCGAGAGCTCGAACTTGAGCCTAAGTATTGAAGCTAAAATGAACTCGGCTCGAATTTGACACTGTTCATCACAAATCAAATTCGAGTGTCTAGATACTCCGCTCGGCTCGTATACACCCCTAAGACTCATAATTGACTTACAATAGTTAATAGATTGAAGATTCGTACCTTGGCATAAGTCATTGCTGATTGGGATAGAATTACTATGATCGCATAAACATATATGCGTTTCACTCAATTGTACCGCACAGGAATCTCCATTACAAAACGGCTGCGTTGAATTGTTTTTTTCAATGCACCTCCCAACATTTCTTCCCCAGAAATTGAGCGTTGCAGGAACGTGTTCATCTTTCAGAACATCAATACTCCTCCAGTTCGAACTTATGAAAGCAGACCCACATTGGTTGAAGTCAGAATCTATGGAAGCATTCAAAACTTGAAGATACGGAGGAATTGGGATTTGGCAGCAACCGATACCATAGCAACCACTGCTAATTTTATTTCTGTCAACATCGTCTAGACAACTAGTTAGACAACCACCAATAATTTTATTACTGTGGTCTCTTATCATCGCCTTGGTGGCGCAGCCGGTGGCTGTGAATCGATTGGCCGTATCTGAGAAATAAAAGGGGCTGCCTGAGAGATCAACTACTTCGCCAGTACTATTTTTGTTGAGATAAACTACTTCACCAGTACTAATTTTGTTGCAATTTGAGGAAAATACAGGAAGATTGACGCTAACTCTAAACGAAGACAGATTCATATACAGCACTTCGAGATTTGTTCCACTCAAGTAAGGTTTAAAAGAGCCAGAAGAGTCATTGCAATTTATTTTAAACCCCTCGTTAAAGTAGCAGGGCTCGTTCATTCCGAAGGGGTAGCGAAAGTGTACTCCTCCGCATGAATCGTTACACCTTTGATTAGATGGAAAATAAGCCACCAGTGATGATGCTTTCATTAACCAGACTAACAAAATGATCTTAAACACCAGATGAAGATCCATTCTCTCTTGTCTGATCTTGTCACACATTTTATGGGGAGAGAAATAATGAAAAACATGGAATAAGTTCATAAATAAATAGGCTATTAATTTTTTTTTTCCAAAACAGGAAGAAATCAGTAAACATATTAATTAATTAATAATAAATGAAAAGGGCGATAGCAGCAGGAAACCAATCTGGAAGTGGTCAAGTGGTTAATTCGATAGAGACTCTTAAATGTATTACTCAAGAGGTTCTGAGTTTGAATCCTCTTCTCGATTGTTAATCGGGATAATCACTGGAACTCTTACTTGGTCAATAATTTTACAGTAAGATTAATTAAGATACACGTAAGTTAATCCGGATACCTTTATTCATAAAAAATAATAAAAAAATAACAGAAGTGAAAAAAATCGTATGTCAATCAATTAATAAAATAAAGAAAGAAAGACCCGGTAAATATCAAAAGTCTAAGTCTTCTTAGTCAGCTAAAACGACAGGGCACCATCATCAATATTCTGCAAAAACAGTCCGTAATCAAATAGGAAAATAGAGTTGGGCCCAATTTCTAATTTGTGTCCTTGACCTCTCTAAGACTTAAACTTGTAATAATAATCGATTGTAGTGGTAGTACTAGTCTTGCCTTACAATATATATCATACTCTTTCACTTCATTTTCGCATTCATTCTGGATGAAGATGACAAAGACCAAATTTAAAAGTGACCAGAAAAATAATTTATGATTACAGCTCCGTGGTGTTGACAGTGGTTTCGTGGTAGAATATAAGTCTGAGAAACAGCTAGGTCCACAAGTGTCTCAATCATCTTTCTCTTTAATCGTGCAGGAAATCAAAGGTCCAGAGTTACAGACTAGTAGTATTAGTATACTGGGCGGCTGTTAAAAATGCATAAAGATATTTATGTAAACAACAATTTCATTCACAGTGCCAAATCTGGTAAAACTTGCATAAAAAGGGCACAAATACTTTGCTTAAGAAAGGGTAGTGTTAAATCGCTTTCAGAGTGTCCATATGGTAGACTAACCAAACAACTTCTGCTGAATAATAACTAGTGGTACATTTTTGTACAGGCATGCAGGATAATTGTCTATGTATATATTAAGAGTAAACCACTTTTTTTCATCCAAATAATGGCTTAATAATACTATTCACCCTAGACTTTTAACATACTACTTTTTCACCCGAAAAAATATGTTTAATGACACTTTTCCGCCGACCCTACTAATCATTGGTCGATTTTGGCACCGTTGTGACCCTACACCATCACCATTCTTTTCTTTGATCATCACTCACCAAACCCCTAAAATCTTACTCCCGTCGACCTTGCTAATTGTCGATAATCGAGCGATTAAAGTTTACGCAACCACCCCTTTTAAATCAAATTCCAACAAATTCACAATACATACGCTATAAGATTAATTTGAAACCACGCCCAGAAGTTGTTTCTTTCAAGCATCTTAATGTTAATACTTTTGTACATGGTGCTATGATCCTTTTATGTCTCATACAATATTTTCATTATTGAAACTAGATGAATCTAATTGGAACATTTATCAATTGAACTCACGCCAAGAAATTCTTTTATTCATGATGCCATACTAATCAAAGATTTCAGCCACCGTATTTGAATAATAATCCGCATCTGCAGTCTTCTGCATGCGTCTCTTTCTTTGCCGGGCAACTTACATTTCTCTTAATTTGGAAAAGACAGCAAGGAGACATTTCTTCGAAATTACAACAAAGTTGAATGCGACCCAAACTTGTAAATTTAGCAGTCTATTGATGTTATATAATAAATTAGTAGGGCATGGATTCTGGACACGTGTCTTATGATTAAGCAAATTAGAGCATGCATTCTTGCCACCTGTCCAGTGACTATGCATCTATCTAGGTCCGTGTCACACATAGAAGAAGTTACCTTACTAGTAAGGCTACAAAAGGTTACTTCAATAGTAATGTTCAGGATTAAGCTGTCATCCAGGTCGCATGACACTTTATGAGAGGACTACTTCACTATTAAATTTCCAATAAAGGGGGTTTGTCAGACCATGTGTCATGCAATAAGAGGGTTACTTCAAGAGTAAGACCACCCATTCAACAATATAAATAGGGGTCTCACCCCAAATCAAGGATCCAGAATTTCATTTTCTCAGTAGCTAAAGAGCAACTTTCTTTCTTGACAACGAATATCTTTTGTAAATATATCAATAAGATAATAGTGGATGTATGATTTGCGCTTTGCATCTTAACCACTTTAAAAATTACTTTTGTCTAATCTTTTTATTTATTTACACACATTATCATTATTATCGCTCATTGGTTCAGCATCATATTTCACGGTCTTGCAAAGAACCTTTGCGCAAACCTCCCTAGAGGGCTCGCATACTTCTTGTTGGTATGAAAAATCACAACAGCAATTGAAAACAAGGTGTAGGAGTCTTATTGTGAAAAAAGGAGTTCATCAGAAGAAAATTGATGCAAAAGATGTCAAAGAGTAGGAGATGACAAAGAAGTTAGCGTAGAAAGTAAAAAGGAACTGTAGAGAATGCAAAGATTAACGGTACAAAAGAAATAGAAAAGGGAACACACACACACACACACACACACACACACATATATATAGGGGTAGAAAAATTGTACTTTAAAAAATAGATCTCATTTCTCTAAAAAATTTCTCTCGTTTTCTATCTTGCCAAACATATGCCATCTTTCTTTTTTCTTGCAATATCTATTGAAGATTTCTAGCACCTTCAAAAGGTTAGATAACTCCTTTAAATAGCAAAACAATCAACATATCTTTGAGGCAAAGGGCATTCGCTATGAAAAAGACTCTAGAGATTTTGTTTTTACATTTAAGCTATTCTGCTCTGTTATCAAGAGCAGAATGTTTAACAATATCATCATGAAACAAACTCTAACAACTCTTAAAAGTCATATTAGTTCCTTGATAATTGAAGTTTCATCAACTTAAAAACATCGTATCATCATCAATCATTCCCCCACAAACTTAGGGGACGATTGAGAACAATGAGCTTATGTCATAGAATTACAAAACTGTTAGAAGTGCCTTTGTCATTATATATCTGCCAGTTATGTGTCTGAAGGAGTAAATTGAACGTCTACCATATGTTTGCCCAACACATTCTCTCACAATAATCAATTTCCACATGCTTAGTATGGGCATGAAGAAATTGATGTGCTGCCAAGTATGTTGCTCTCTTACTATCACAAAGTATAAGAAGTGGTATGGATAATTAATGGAATGGAAAGCTCCTTAACAACAGATTGTACCTACAGACGGTAAAATCTATGGTCATGAATACAGCGTCGAATCTAGTGATGCAGGCCACTGGCAGCCTAATGGACCTACGAGGAAAATAGCAGAGGTTGTGAAGACTTGGGATGGAATGATGCTATGGTTTTAGAGTGGAATGCTAGGGCTTCGGGAGATCCCCCATGAGAGGTTTTGCCTCTGTTTATATAGTAAACCTTAAGGGTTCCCATCTCAAAAGGATCTTGAGTCCTGTTTTTGGAAGAGTTCTCTTCCAGGAAGAGATATGATTCCTTGCCTTTATCGGATTAGACTCACCAATTTCAACAAGAATCGAGGTCTCACTAGAAGAGGAAGCATAATTGGATTCTGATTCTCTATTTATTGGGCTGATGTGGGCTGATGGGCCGAAACCCAATCAAGCTTTATTTGCAGGGTAGCCCAACTCGTGGAGAGGGTAGTTTCCAAAGTAGATTTAAGCGTGAGCCCAACTAGAATTGGGCTAAGGCCTTGGGCCGTAACATGTTTATTTTGTTATTGGGCCTCGTTAGGTCTAATATGATGTCTGCTGAGTTCTTATTGGTTGCATTTGGTGATCAAACTGAATAACAATGTCTGGGGGTGATGAATACAAGAGGGTTCCCACCATGTTTGTGCTCCCCGAAGGTGACGAGCAGACTCCAACAGAGGGTGTGAGTGTAGCCTTCCATGTGTAGTGTGGATTTGGGTGATGACTTCGAATCCGATAGTGAACCTAAGATTGATCGCGCTTTTGTGAGTTATATGCTATTGACAAATGGTGGCAATGAGGATGAGCAGAGCCGTCCTAGAGGTGGTATGCTGACTGATAATCTGCCATCCAGGCTTGTCCAAGAAGAGATGCCGAGGCTCAGGTATCTCTACAAGATACCAGAGTCTAGAGAGACTAGGGCCCCTACCAGATATGAGAGAGTGGACTGGTTCGTGCCAGGTTGGATCAGCATGTATAAGCAGACTCTGATCGAGGGAATATAGTTTCTCATTCCGAGGCTGGTGCGAGAGGTGCTGAACCATTATTTGATTGCTCCCAGCCAATTGATGTAGAATGTGTGGAGGTTGCTACTATCACTAGAGTGCTTACACATGGGATTACAAATAGAGCTTGGGGTGATGGATTTTCTCTATACCTACTACATTAAGGAGCACGACAAAGAGAGGGGCCGATATCTTTTTATGTTGTGGTACGATCACAAACACTTGGTTAAGGGGCTTAAGACTTACGATAAAAAATGGAAGGACGCATACTTCTTTGTGAAGGGAGGTTGGTCTTTTTTAAGAGTGGTACCGAGGAGATTATTTTCTATTGGCAAGCAACAGGTGAGTATCCTTTGAGTTTTTTGATATTCTCTGGTATACTGAGTCTTATTGTTCCTTCTTTTGCAGACTTGTCTTACAACCGAGCGTTGCCAGGTTTACTTGTTGAGGAGAAGAGCAGAGTCATTCTTGAGCTTCCAGAGGGGGAGAGGGATTATCGCTGCGTGCTATCAAAATCGAGTCTGAGAGGAGCCACTTGTGTAGATACATTCTGGAAATACAGCAAGGTATCCCATTTCTGTCTTAGGAGCTGTTGTTGTATACTTTGTCGGTTCGGTACTACAAAATCCTTATATTTGGTAAGTCATCTCTCCACCTTCTAACTCCCGAGGAATTCTCCCTTGCAGAAGGAGAATGAAGGGGATCTTCCAAGTATCGAACGCTAAAGAACTATGGGAGAAGCATTGGGCTGAGAAAGGGAAGAAAAAGAAGAGGCTAAAGTTAGTTACGGCTTGTCTACAGCTACTAATGTTGTCCCATCTGGCTTTATGACGGTATTTGCACAGAGGGTGGAGCCATCCCAAAAGGTTACGATTCCTGATGATGAGTCATTGAAGATAGTTATACCTTCAACCGCCTCAGCTTACTCTAACAAATCCTTTGTCAGTGGAGTGATAGATTCGCTGTTGTTTTCGGAGGATGAGCACCGGTTGAGCGAGATTGGCATCCATCAAGCGGCCGACTGGTTTTCCACCCGTTTGTTCCAGGTATTTAACCCTTTTTTTTTTTTCTTACCTGAGTTGACTATCTTGGTTGTAGGCGGTTGCCGGCGGGATGCACTTGAAGAAATTGGTGTCCGCTCAAGAGAAGCGAAACCAAGATTTGGCCAACATGAACTCTCAGCTTAGGAAGCAGTTGGTCAAGGTAGAAGAAAAAGAAAATGAATTACGTGAGAGCCGAGCCAATATCACGTCCCAATTGCAACAGGCATAAGTCGAGCTGGAGTCTAGTCGGACGGAGTGGGAAATTGAGAGAGTCGCCTTGCTGAAGAGGCTAGAATATGTGGCCACTGAGGCTGTTTTGAAGACTAGAGCCAAGCTAATGGAGGATTTCAAGTCCAATAAGTAGAATGAATGGGATCCGGAAGAGGAGATCGATATGTACAAGTCCATCCTGGCAGATTTGGAGGAATGCATCAAACAAGATATGGGTGGTACCAAGTTGGTGACACAACGGGATGATTCAGTCAGTTTGGAGATTCAATTGGAGGAATCGAGTAATGAGTAGTGTGATTCTGGGACCCAATTGTCGCAGCTTGAGGATGAGCTGAGTATCGATGAGACTCAGCCGACGGCGAATGGGGTAGGGCCAAGTGTCAAGGGTGATGTAGACGTATTGCACTAGGTTCACTTTGTATTGTATTTATGTCTTGGCTTTATGCCTTTGTATTCGAGGTGTTAAGTGCATTGGATGATATATTTTACCTTTGACTTACCTATTATCATTTTGCATCTTGGTTCATTTTTTTGCAAACGTTTTCATACGTTTTGTTTACACGCTTTGGTCGAGTGCGATAGTGAACGTGTGCGAAGGGTGTGACCTTTATTGTCCTAGAGGCGATTTTTCAAAAACCCACATCTGAGACACTTGTCTTTGCCGAATGATATATCGTATCTCCATTTATTAATGAGTAAATAAAACAAAGTAACAAAGATAAAACAAAAAATGAAAGAGAAGTAAAGGAAAAGGAAACATAAGCCACCCTTAAGCCAGAGTTTATTTGGACGGAACTAGAGGAGTGGACAGGCGCACCCTGTCTCCCGTTTGATAGAATTTCTTCGGGTTGCTAAGAGTAACTGGGTGCTTTCAGAAATGATAAGCTTCCAGGTGAGTCACATTCCAACTGTTGGAGATGCTCTTTCCCTCTGGTGTTTGTAGTCGGTAGGCTTATTTCCCAACAACCTTGGTGTTATCCATTTGGTGAAGTAGTAGGTAACTGCGAGCATATAGACTCTTTGGCTGGGTGCAGTGGGGAGTTTACCTACGATGTCCATCCCCCATTTCATGAATGGCCAGGGGACGATGATGGAACTAAGCTGTTCCAGAGGGAGGTGTGATACTTTTGCGAAGCGTTGACAACTATCACATTTCTTAGAGTATTCGACCGAGTTGGAAGGCATCGTTGGCTAGTAGCCTACGGTCAATGCTTTGTTGGTGAGGCTAGTCCCTCAACATGGTTGTCGCATTCTCCTTCTTGGAGTTTGGCGAGTACATACTTTGCTTCCTCAGGAGTAATGCATTTGAGATATAGTCCGGGGAAAGATCTCCTGAGCAAGCAACCCTCATGGATGGTGAACTGAGCTGCTTTAGCTTTCAGTTGCCGAGCTTCGTTCTTGTCTCGGGGTAGCTCATCATTCTCCAAGTAGTGGAGGATGGGTGTTATCCATGACTTATCTGAATCAACTAGCGAGACCTCAGCTGTGCTTGTCCCTATGGCTGGTGCTTGGAGGTGACCAATGGGATATTCATTGGCAGGGATGTTTTCAGTGCCGAGCCGAGGCTTACTAAGGCATCCGCGTGTGTGTTCTTGGTTCTTGGGATTTGAGTGACAGTTACTTCTTCGAAAGATGATTGGAGTCTTTGGCTAACTTGAGATACGAGGTCATCTTGGCGTCTCGTGCTTGGCAGGAGCTGTGTAGCTGGTTCACCACCAGTTGCGAATCAGATCTAACTTCCAAATTTTTAATTCCCATTTCTTTGGCGAGGGAGAGGTCGGCTATCAATGCTTCATATTCAGCCTTGTTGATTGTTGCTTTGAAGCCACACCGTATGGTTTGTTGCAAAGTATCCCCTTCTGAGGAAGGAAAGACTAGCCCTAAGCCACTACCGTTGATGTTGCTTGATCCATCCATTGAAAGGGTCCATTTAGATAGTGTGTGGTCTGTCAAGCATAGGAGCTCTTTTTCCACCTGAACAGAAGTGCTAGGTACGAAATCAGCGATGAAGTCGGCTAGCACTTGGGACTTGATTGCGGTGTGGGGTTGGTAGGAGACATCAAATTCGCTTAGCTCTACTGCCCACTAAATGAGTTAACTCGAGAGATCAGGTTTGTGGAGTATCTTTTTGAGGGGGTAAGATGTCAGGACCATGATCGAGTGGCATTGGAAGTACGGCCTTAGTTTCCACACGGCAGTGATAAGGGTGAGCGCTAGCTTTTCAAGTTGGCTATACCGCAGCTCGATGTTCAATAGAGACTTACCGGTGTAGTAGACTAGCAACTGTTTTCCTCCTCCTCTCAGATCAATACGACGGATATTGCAAATTCTGATACGACTAAGTAAGTGAAGAGCTATTCCCCTATTTTTGGTTTAGAGAGTAAAAGAGGTGACGTTAAGTACTTCTTCAGGTGGGCTAGTGCTTCTTCACAAGCTGGGGTTCATTCAAACTTTTTTGATTTTCTAAGGGCAATGAAGAAGATGTGGCATTTTTCCGCGGCAACCCTCCCAGTGAGTCGTTGGATATCTTTGATATAGGTAGGAGATGAAATGTTTAGGACTGCCTTGATCTGGTCGGGGTTGGCTTCGATACTCGCTATGTCACCATGTAACCAAGAAATTGGCATGATGAGACGTTGAATGAGCATTTGGCTGGGTTTAGTTTCATGTTGTGTTTCCGTAGCACCTCGAATGCTTGCCTGAGGTGATCAAGGTGTTGTTCAGCGAATGGGGATTTAACCAACATATCATTGATATAACATACTCCTCTCTCGCTTCACCCCTACTAGGGCTGAGGAAAGGACGGATGACTCCCTGCAATAAGAAAAAATCAATCAAATTTAAGCCACATTTAAAAGTAAGTGCATATTCAAAAGATTAATTCTTTAATCTTACCCGAGCTGCTTTAATTTCTATTTCTATTTTGTTATAATCCCAATGGGTACACTTCTTGATGTGCTATCGCAACATCCTAGGAAATTGCGATTGCTCATCTGAAGACTTCTTCCGCTTCCTCGCCTTAGCTAAGACAAGGACGACCTCATACATCCAAGCCTACATTGTAAAAAAAAAAAAAAAATAGTCCATATCATAACTAAAACACATTTAATACAAAAAATAAACAAAAAGCTATTAATATTTACCTGCATTGCCCATGGGAAGCCAAACAAATTGTATATGCTCGGTCTATCCTTCTCGACAACTTGGCGATTCTTTATCACCATGGCTTTTCCACACAAGGACTCAATGGTTAGCTAAAATGATACTCGTCCCCATGGATAAGCATTAAAGAAGTCCATGTTACTTGCAAACTTCACCCAATCCATATTAACGGCTTTTGTTGAGTCAGAAGTCATTAGGATCAAATGCACAAACCATACCAGACACATCTTGAACTTCTCTGAAGAAGTATACTCATCTTCTGCTAACCTCTCCTCTAAATTGCGTCCCATAATAGATGTCTTCCCGCCCAAAACCTTTTTAGCCAAGTTATCGGCTACCCTACTCTTCGTTATTCTCTCTTGCTCTTCCGCATCTGGAAGCACCCCACATCTTAAGCCTTTCATCAAGACATATTCCATCATCCCAAAACGTAGTGGCTTCCCATCCACCACAAACCACATTTTTTTTTTTTTTTTTTTTGCTTTTAACTGAGTGCAACAACATATAATGCACTCCCTGCCCCCAGAACACCTTTTTCCAATTTTCTCCGATGTCTGTAAAATGACCGAAACAACTCTCTTTGAATCGGTCCATACCCTTCTTTTGTTCCTCTAAAATCTTCATTATTCTCATAAAAACTTGTCAACTCAACCTAACTGTCACCCTCACGGGAAAGTATGGTACCTTATCATTTACAACCTCCAACCCATAGTCTTTATAATTTACGCTTCAGAAAATCTGCACAATTGATATAAACTAAATATCAACAAAAAAATAAACAAAAACAACAAAAAGGCTACCAACTTGGGGGATATGGGCTTCGAGGGCATCGAGGAGTGGGTGTTTTCGGCTTCGAGAAGACCGAGAAAGCCAATGTAGGCCCTACAAAGGCTGTTGTGGTAGATTCCATGACTGGAACCCTCCAACCTCCCACAAACAACCTCCCTACGGTCTCCCTGCCTTCCCCCATCCTTTGGAACCCAAACAAAGCCACTCTCGCAATGCCCGCCAACTGCTCAACAAAACCCCACAACCACCATAACAATAAAACCAACTACATATCCCCCAAATTCACACAAACCTATCAAATTTTTCATCAAATTCAAAACCACCAGTAAAAAACGTACCCTTTCTTCACTGACGTCCTCCTCTTCGCCTGAACTCTCGTTGCCATCCTCCTCTTTAGAACAATTTTCTGATTCTTCTCTCTATTCTTGTGTTGCCATTGTCTCCTCTACCTCTGAACGTCCTTGACCCATCAGATGATCCATAGGAGCATCTTCTTCGATAGCCTTTGAACAGCCATTGCCACTGGAGTCTAGGATTTAGAGTGGGGTTGTGTTTTTCTCCTCTTTGTGAATATCAGCCATGATTTTGTGTAATGAATCTTTAGGATTGAATATTGGCTGGAAATAGGGAACTTTTATCACCAGAAATCGTAGAGAAATCAAAGGCGTTTCGTAAGTCATTTTTTGGTATATTGCTCAATTAAGTGATTTTGAAGGGAATGGGTCGTTTTTAATTTTTTAAAATTTAAACAAACTTCCGTTAATCATAATACTACCCACATATGTTTAAATCTTTTTCAGTTTAACCATTTTACATATTTAATAAATCCTAAGTGTGCCATGTCAATTTTCCTAACTTTAAAAAAACTGCAAAAAAATTTCAGGATTATTTTTTTAAATGCAAACTTGGGAGGTATGGCGAGTTAAATTTCCTCACTGGCGGTGTCACAACCTTTAGCCACAAGCCATCCCTTGCCAATGCCACAGCCGACCTCTCTTGCCTAACGACTTTGCCTGCCTCCCTTACCAACTCTTCATTGCCCCAAACCCATTCTGCTTACCTCTCCACCGAGTTGCTGTCTCAAAGACCTCCTCTCTCCTTCGTAGTCACAGCACCCCACGACTGCTAGCAATTGCATCCAACCCCCCGCCATCTGCCACAACCTCCATCTGTCCCATCGTCCCCCACCGATCGCTCCTCGTCATCTCACACCCCCACGTCTACCTTTGTCGCTGTTGTTTGGAGAAGTTTGTGTTTGACAGTTGAAAATGGATTGTTTTGTTGATTTTGTGGAGTTTGATTTGGTTTTGAAGTGTTTTCCCCAACCAACGCCCAACTACACCAACCCTAGACCTGGCAAAATGGGTTCAGACCCGCGGGTCGGCCCGTACCCGGGTAAAAAATATAGGGCATGGGTTAAATATATTGGACCCGTTTAATTTTCACCCATACCCGGATCGACCCGTTTTTTAACGGGTTACACGGGTAAACCCGCAGGTGCCCGCGGGTACCCCATTTTTTCAAAGCTGAACCCTAAGTCCCTAACCCACTAACGCCACCCAACTCTAAAACAAACTTTCTCTTCTCTCTCGCCTCTGAATCTTTCATCACTGTCACTGATTCATTCTCTCAATCTCTCATCTCATCGCTATGTTCAGTGTTCTCCTTCCTCTTCAGGTTTCGATCTTCGCTTTTTTGATTATTTATTTGAATGCTTTGGTTTCTGAGAAAATTAAAGGAAGTTAAAGAAAGTTTGTGAGTTTTGATGACGTTGTCACTCATTTTCGCCTTCATTGGATGAAGATGACAAAGACCAAATTTAAAAGTGACCAGAAAAATAATTTATGATTACAGCTCCGTGGTGTTGACAGTGGTTCGTGGTAGAATATAGTCTGAGAAACAGCTAGGTCCACAAGTGTCTCAATATCTTTCTCTTTAATCGTGCAGGAAATCAAAGGTCCAGAGTTACAGACTAGTAGTATTAGTATACTGGGCGGCTGTTAAAAATGCATAAAGATATTATGTAAACAACAATTTCATTCACAGTGCCAAATCTGGTAAAACGTCATAAAAAGGGCACAAATTCTTGCTTAAGAAAGGGTAGTGTTAAATCGCTTTCAGAGTGTCCATATGGTAGACTAACCAAAAACTTCTGCTGAATAATAACTAGTGGTACATTTTTGTACAGGCATGCAGGATAATTGTCTTGTATATATTAAGAGTAAACACTTTTTTTCATCCAATAATGGCTTAATAATACTATTCACCTAGACTTTAACATACTACTTTTTCACCCGAAAAAATATGTTTAATGACACTTTCCGCCGACCCTACTAATCATTGGTCGATTTTGGCACGTTGTGACCCTACACCATCACCATTCTTTTCTTTGATCATCACTCACCAAACCCCTAAAATCTTACTCCCGTCGACCTTGCTAATTGCGATAATCGAGCGATTAAAGTTTACGCAACCACCCCTTTAAATCAAATTCCAACAAATCACAATACATACGCTATAAGATAATTTGAAACCACGCCCAGAAGTTGTTTCTTCAAGCATCTTAATGTTAATACTTTTGTACATGGTGCTATGATCCTTTTATGTTCATACAAATTTTCATTATTGAAACTAGTGAATCTAATGGAACATTTATCAATTGAAATCACGCCAAGAAATTCTTTTATTCATGATGCCATACTAATCAAAGATTTCAGCCACCGTATTGAATAATAATCCGCATCTGCAGTCTTCTGCATGCGTCTCTTTCTTTGCCGGGCAACTTACATTTCTTAATTTGGAAAAGACAGCAAGGAGACATTTCTTCGAAATTACAACAAAGTGAATGCGACCCAAACTTGTAAATTAGCAGTCTATTGATGTTATATAATAAATTAGTAGGGCATGGATTCTGGACACGTGTCTTATGATTAAGCAAATTAGAGCTGCATTCTTGCCACCTGTCCAGTGACTATGCATCTATCTAGGTCCGTGTCACACAATAGAAGAAGTTACCTACTAGTAAGGCTACAAAAGGTTACTTCAATAGTAATGTTCAGGATTAAGCTGTCATCCAGGTCGCATGGCATCTATGAGAGGACTACTTCACTATTAAATTTCCAATAAAGGGGGTTTGTCAGAACCATGGGTCATGCAATAAGAGGGTTACTTCAAGAGTAAGACCACCCTAACAATATAAATAGGGGTCTCACCCCAATCAAGGATCCAGAATTTCATTTTCTCAGAGCTAAAGAGCAACTTTCTTTCTTGACAACGAATATCTTTGTAAATATATCAATAAGATAATAGTGGATGTATGATTTGCGCTTTGCATCTTAACCACTTTAAAAATTACTTTGTCTAATCTTTTATTTATTTACACACATTATCATTATTATCGCTCATTGGTTCAGCATCATATTTCACGGTCTTGCAAAGAACCTTTGCGCAAACCCCCTAGAGGGCTCGATATTCTTGTTGGTATGAAAAATCACAACAGCAATTGAAAACAAGGTGTAGGAGTCTTATTGTGAAAAAAGGAGTTCATCAGAAGAAAATTGATGCAAAAGATGTCAAAGAGTAGGAGATGACAAAGAAGTTAGCGTAGAAAGTAAAAGGAACTGTAGAGAATGCAAAGATAACGGTACAAAAGAAATAGAAAAGGGAAAACCACAAAACACACAAACACACACACACATATATATAGGGGTAGAAAAATTGTACTTTAAAAAATAGATTCATTTCTCTAAAAAATTTCTCTCGTTTTCTATCTTGCCAAACATATGCCATCTTTCTTTTTTCTGCAATTCTATTGAAGATTTCTAGGACCTTCAAAAGGTTAGATAACTCCTTTAAAATCAAAACAATCAACATATCTTTGAGGCAAAGGGCATCGCTATGAAAAAGACTTAGAGATTTGTTTTTACATTTAAGCTATTCGCTCTGTTATCAAGAGCAGAATGTTTAACAATATCATCATGAAACAACTCTAACAACTCTAAAAGTCCTATTAGTTCCTTGAATTGAAGTTTCATCACTTAAAAAAAATCGTATCATCTCATCATTCACAAACTTAGGGGACGATTGAGAACAATGAGCTTATGTCATAGAATTACAAAACTGTAGAAGTGCCTTTGTCATTATATATCTGCCAGTTATGTGTCTGAAGGAGTAAATTGAACGTCTACCATAGTTTGCCCAACACATTCTCTCACAATAATCAATTTCCACATGCTAGTATGGGCATGAAGAAATTGATGTGCTGCCAAGATGTTGCTCTCTTACTATCACAAAGTATAAGAAGTGGTATGGATAATTAATGGAATGGAAAGCTCCTTAACAAAAGATTGTACCTACAGACGGTAAAATCTATGGTCATGAAACAGCGTCGAAATAGTGATGCAGGCCACTGGCAGCCTAATGGACCTACGAGGAAAATAGCAGAGGTTGTGAAGACTTGGGATGGAATGATGCTATGGTTTTAGAGTGGAATGCTAGGGCTTGGGAGATCCCCCATGAGAGGTTTTGCCTCTGTTTATATAGTAAACCTTAAGGGTTCCCATCTCAAAAGGATCTTGAGTCCTGTTTGGAAGAGTTCTCTTCCAGGAAGAGATATGATTCCTTGCCTTATAGGATTAGACTCACCCATTCAACAAGAATCGAGGTCTCACTAGAAGAGGAGCATAATGGATTCGATTCTCTATTTATTGGGCTGATGTGGGCTGATGGGCCGAAACCCAATCAAGCTTTATTTGCAGGGTAGCCCAACCGTGGAGAGGGTAGTTTCACAAGTAGATTTAAGCGTGAGCCCAACTAGAATTGGGGTAAGGCCTTGGGCCGTAACATGTTTATTGTTATGGGCGTTAGGTCTAATATGATGTTGCTGAGTTTTATTGGTGCTTTGGTGATCAAACTGAATAACAATGTCTGGGGTGATGAATACAAGAGGGTTCCCACCATGTTTGTGCTCCCCGAAGGTGACGAGCAGACTCCAACAGAGGTGTGAGTGTAGCCTTCCATGTGTAGTGTGGATTTGGGTGATGACTTCGAATCGATAGTGAACCTAAGATTGATCGCGCTTTTGTGAGTTATATGCTATTGACAAATGGTGGCAATGAGGATGAGCAGAGCCGTCCTAGAGGTGGTATGCTGACTGATATTGCCATCCAGGCTTGTCCAAGAAGAGATGCCGAGGCTCAGGTATCTCAAAGATACCAGAGTCTAGAGAGACTAGGGCCCTACCAGATATGAGAGAGTGGACTGGTTCGTGCCAGGTTGGATCGCATGTATAAGCAGACTCTGATCGAGGGGATATAGTTTCTCATTCCGAGGTGGGTGCGAGAGGTGCTGAACCATTATTTGATTGCTCCCAGCCAATTGATGTAGAATGTGTGGAGGTTGCTACTATCACTAGAGTGGCTTACACATGGGATTACAAATAGAGCTTGGGGTGATGGATTTTCTCTATACCTACTACATTAAGGAGCACGACAAAGAGAGGGGCGATATCTTTTTGTTGTGGTACGATCACAAACACTTGGTTAAGGGCTTAAGACTTACGATAAAAAATGAAGGACGCATACTTCTTTGTGAAGGGAGGTTGGTCTTTTTTAAGAGTGGTACCGAGGAGATTATTTTCTATTGGCAAGCAACAGGTGAGTTCCTTGAGTTTTTTGATATTCTCTGGTAACTGAGTCTATTGTTCCTTCTTTTGCAGACTTGTCTTACAACCGAGCGTTGCCAGGTTTACTTGTGAGGAGAAGAGCAGAGTCATCTTGAGCTTCCAGAGGGGGAGAGGGATTATCGCTGCGTGCTATCAAAATCGGTCTGAGAGGAGCACTTGTGTAGATACATTCTGAAAACAGCAAGGTATCCCATTTGTCTTAGGAGCTGTTGTTGTATACTTTGTCGGGTCGGTACTACAAAATCCTTATATTTGGGAGTCATCTCTCCACCTTCTAACTCCCGAGGAATTCTCCCTTGCAGAAGGAGAATGAAGGGGATCTTCCAAGATAACGCTAAAGAACTATGGGAGAAGCATTGGGCTGAGAAAGGGAAGAAAAAGAAGAGGCTTAAGTTAGTTACGGCTTGTACAGCTACTAAGTTGTCCCATCTGGCTTTATGACGGTATTTGCACAGAGGGTGGGAGCCATCCCAAAAGGTTACGATTCTGATGATGAGTCATTGAAGATAGTTATACCTTCAACCGCCTCAGCTTACCTAACAAATCCTTTGTCAGTGGAGTGATAGATTCGCTGTTGTTTTCGGAGGAGAGCACCGGTGAGCGAGATTGGCATCCATCAAGCGGCCGACTGGTTTTCCACCCGTTTGTTCCAGGTATTTAACCCTTTTTTTTTTTCTTACCTGAGTTGACTATCTTGGTTGTAGGCGGTTGCCGGCGGGATGCACTTGAAGAAATTGGTGTCCGCTCAAGAGAAGCGAAACCAAGATTTGGCCAACATGAACTCTCAGCTTAGGAAGCAGTTGGTCAAGGTAGAAGAAAAAGAAATGAATTACGTGAGAGGCCGAGCCAATACACGTCCCAATTGCAACAGGCATAAGTCGAGCTGGAGTCTAGTCGGACGGATGGGAAATTGAGAGAGTCGCCTTGCTGAAGAGGCTAGAATATGTGGCCACTGAGGCTGTTTTGAAGACTAGAGCCAAGCTAATGGAGGATTTCAAGTCCAATAAGTAGAATGAATGGGATCCGGAAGAGGAGATCGATATGTACAAGTCCATCCTGGCAGATTTGGAGGAATGCATCAAACAAGATATGGGTGGTACCAAGTTGGTGACACAACGGGATGATTCAGTCAGTTTGGAGATTCAATTGGAGGAATCGAGTAATGAGTAGTGTGATTCTGGGACCCAATTGTCGCAGCTTGAGGATGAGCTGAGTATCGATGAGACTCAGCCGACGGCGAATGGGTAGGGCCAAGGTCAAGGGTGATGTAGACGTATTGCACTAGGTTCACTTTGTATTGTATTTATGTCTTGGGTTTATGCCTTTGTATTCGAGGTGTTAAGGGCATTGGATGATATATTTTACCTTTGACTTACCTATTATCATTTTGCATCTTGGTTCATTTTTTTGCAAACGTTTTCATACGTTTTGTTTACACGCTTTGGTCGAGTGGGATAGTGAACGTGTGCGAAGGGTGTGACCTTTATTGTCCTAGAGGCGATTTTTCAAAAACCACAATCTGAGACACTTGTCTTTGCCGAATGTATACGTATCTCCATTTATTAATGAGTAAATAAAACAAAGTAACAAAGATAAAACAAAAAATGAAAGAGAAGTAAAGGAAAAGGAAACATAAGCCACCCTTAAGCCAGAGTTTATTTGGACGGAACTAGAGGAGGGAAAGGCGCCACCTGTCTCCCGTTTGATAGAAATTCTTCGGGTGCTAGAGTAACTGGTGCTTTCAGAAATGATAAGCTTCCAGGTGAGTCAAATTCCAACTGTTGGAGATGCTCTTTCCCTTGGTGTTTGTAGTCGGTAGGCTTATTTCCAACAACCTTGGTGTTATCCATTTGGTGAAGTAGTAGGTAACTGGAGCATATAGACTCTTTGGCTGGGTGCAGTGGGGAGTTTACCTACGATGTCCATCCCCCATTTCATGAATGGCAGGGGACGATGATGGAACTAAGCTGTTCCAGAGGGAGGGGTGATACTTTTGCGAAGCGTTGACAACTATCACATTTCTTAGAGTATTCGACCGAGTTGGAAGGCACGTTGGCTAGTAGCCTACGGTCAATGCTTTGTTGGTGAGGCTAGTCCCTCAACATGGTTGTCGCATTCTCTTCTTGGAGTTTGGCGAGTACATCTTTGCTTCCTCAGGAGTAATGCATTTGAGATATAGTCCGGGGAAAGATCTCCTGAGCAAGCAACCCTCATGGATGGTGAACTGAGCTGCTTTAGCTTTCAGTTGCCGAGCTTCGTTCTTGTCTCGGGGTAGCTCATCATTCTCCAAGTAGGAGGATGGGTGTTATCCATGACTTATCTGAATCAACTAGCGAGACCTCAGCTGTGCTTGTCCCTATGGCTGGTGCTTGGAGGTGACCAATGGGATATTCATTGGCGGGATGTTTTCAGTGCCGAGCCGAGGCTTACTAAGGCATCCGCGTGGGGTGTCTTGGTTCTTGGGATTTGAGTGACAGTTACTTCTTCGAAAGTGATTGGAGTCTTTGGCTAACTTGAGATACGAGGTCATCGGCGTCTCGTGCTGGCGGAGCTGTGTAGCTGGTTCACCACCAGTTGCGAACAGATCTAACTTCCAAATTTTTAATTCCCATTCTTTGGCGAGGGAGAGGTCGGCTATCAATGCCAATTCAGCCTTGTTGATTGTTGCTTTGAAGCACACACGTATGGTTTGTTGCAAAGTATCCCCTTCTGAGGAAGGAAAGACTAGCCCTAAGCCACTACCGTTGATGTGCTTGATCCATCCATTGAAAGGGTCCATTAGATAGTGTGTGGTCTGTCAAGCATAGGAGCTCTTTTTCCACCTAACAGAAGTGCTAGGTACGAAATCAGCGATGAAGTCGGCTAGCACTTGGGACTGATTGCGGTGTGGGGTTGGTAGGAGAATCAAATTCGCTTAGCTCTACTGCCCACTAAATGAGTTAACTCGAGAGATCAGGTTTGTGGAGTATCTTTTTGAGGGGGTAAGATGTCAGGACCATGATCGAGTGGCATTGGAAGTACGGCCTTAGTTTCCACACGGCAGTGATAAGGGTGAGCGCTAGCTTTTCAAGTTGGCTATACCGCAGCTCGATGTTCAATAGAGACTTACCGGTGTAGTAGACTAGCAACTGTTTTCCTCCTCCTCTCAGATCAATACGACGGATATTGCAAATTCTGATACGACTAAGTAAGTGAAGAGCTATTCCCCTATTTTTGGTTTAGAGAGTAAAAGAGGTGACGTTAAGTACTTCTTCAGGTGGGCTAGTGCTTTCACAAGCTGGGGTTCATTCAAACTTTTTTGATTTTTTAAGGGCAATGAAGAAGATGTGGCATTTTCCGCGGCAACCCTCCCGTGAGTCGTTGGATATCTTTGATATAGGTAGGAGATGAAATGTTTAGGACTGCCTTGATCTGGTCGGGGTTGGCTTCGATACTCGCTATGTCACCATGTAACCAAGAAATTGGCATGATGAGACGTTGAATGAGCATTTGGCTGGGTTTAGTTTCAGTTGTGTTTCGTAGCACCTCGAAGCTTGCCTGAGGTGATCAAGGTGTTGTTCAGCGAATGGGGATTTAACCAACATATCATTGATATAAAATACTCCTCTCTCGCTTCACCCCTATAGGGCTGAGGAAGGACGGATGACTCCCGCAATAGAAAAAAATCACAAATTTAAGCCACATTTAAAAGTAAGTGCATATCAAAGATTATTCTTAATCTTACCGAGCTGCTTTAATTTCTATTCTATTTTGTTATAATCCAATGGGTACACTTCTTGATGTGCTATCGCAACATCCTAGGAAATTGCGATTGCTCACTGAAGACTTCTTCGCTTCCTCGCCTTAGCTAAGACAAGGACGACCTCATACATCCAAGCCTACATTGTAAAAAAAAAAAAAAAATAGTCCATACTAAACTAAACACATTATACAAAAAATAAACAAAAAGCTATTATATTTACCTGCATTGCCCTGGGAAGCCAAACAAATTGTATATGCTCGGTCTATCCTTCTCGACAACTTGGCGATTCCTTTATCACACCAAACAGGTTCCAAAACAGGTTCCAAACAGGTTCCAAAATAGGTTCCAAAGCAGGTTCCAAAGCAGGTTCCAAAGCAGGTTCCAAACAGGTTCCAAAACAGGTTCCAAACAGGGTACCCCCTACAGGTTCCAAACAGGGTACCCTTTTTACAGGTTCCGGTTCCTCCACATGCAAGAACCGGAACCGGAACCGCACAGTAATGGTTCCAAAAAATTGGAACCGGAACCTACCCGCACAGTACAGGTTCTGGGTAGGTTCCGGTTCTTACCCCCGGTTCCGGTTCTACCCGCTACCCGTGCTCACCCCTACCCCCATTATTTACAATTCAATGGGTGTTCACTAAAAAAAAAGGCTAAACATATGGGGTTAGAGTTGTATTATAGAAACTAGTGGGAACTCACTATAAAAAGATTAAACACACGAAGGTTTGTTATAAAAAAAAACCCTAATAAATGAGTATTTTTGCAGTCAACACTCTACAAGCAGCTCTTGATTTTTAAAGGTCATATGAATCTACTTATAAAATCATTTTATAAATATCTCATAATCAGTTATTAATATATTCACTTTTCAAAACTCAGAAGTTATCATAATTAGGAATGAGAAGCCAGTCGGGCAGTTTGCCAGATACTCGAGCTCAACTCGTGAAAAGCTCGAACTCAATTCGAAGTCAATTGAGTCGAGCTCGAGCTCAAGTGGCTCGTTTAAGGGTCGAGCCTCATCACACTCAAAGGGCCTTTTTTTTATCTTCAAGTTTTTAAAATGATAAAGAGTCCCCTTCTCACAATAAACCCGAAGCTCAAGCTCAAATACAAGCTCTAGTACCCGCTCATACTCGAGAGCTCGAACTTGAGCCTAAGTATTGAAGCTAAAATGAACTCGGCTCGAATTTGACACTGTTCATCACAAATCAAATTCGAGTGTCTAGATACTCCGCTCGGCTCGTATACACCCCTAAGACTCATAATTGACTTACAATAGTTAATAGATTGAAGATTCGTACCTTGGCATAAGTCATTGCTGATTGGGATAGAATTACTATGATCGCATAAACATATATGCGTTTCACTCAATTGTACCGCACAGGAATCTCCATTACAAAACGGCTGCGTTGAATTGTTTTTTTCAATGCACCTCCCAACATTTCTTCCCCAGAAATTGAGCGTTGCAGGAACGTGTTCATCTTTCAGAACATCAATACTCCTCCAGTTCGAACTTATGAAAGCAGACCCACATTGGTTGAAGTCAGAATCTATGGAAGCATTCAAAACTTGAAGATACGGAGGAATTGGGATTTGGCAGCAACCGATACCATAGCAACCACTGCTAATTTTATTTCTGTCAACATCGTCTAGACAACTAGTTAGACAACCACCAATAATTTTATTACTGTGGTCTCTTATCATCGCCTTGGTGGCGCAGCCGGTGGCTGTGAATCGATTGGCCGTATCTGAGAAATAAAAGGGGCTGCCTGAGAGATCAACTACTTCGCCAGTACTATTTTTGTTGAGATAAACTACTTCACCAGTACTAATTTTGTTGCAATTTGAGGAAAATACAGGAAGATTGACGCTAACTCTAAACGAAGACAGATTCATATACAGCACTTCGAGATTTGTTCCACTCAAGTAAGGTTTAAAAGAGCCAGAAGAGTCATTGCAATTTATTTTAAACCCCTCGTTAAAGTAGCAGGGCTCGTTCATTCCGAAGGGGTAGCGAAAGTGTACTCCTCCGCATGAATCGTTACACCTTTGATTAGATGGAAAATAAGCCACCAGTGATGATGCTTTCATTAACCAGACTAACAAAATGATCTTAAACACCAGATGAAGATCCATTCTCTCTTGTCTGATCTTGTCACACATTTTATGGGGAGAGAAATAATGAAAAACATGGAATAAGTTCATAAATAAATAGGCTATTAATTTTTTTTTTCCAAAACAGGAAGAAATCAGTAAACATATTAATTAATTAATAATAAATGAAAAGGGCGATAGCAGCAGGAAACCAATCTGGAAGTGGTCAAGTGGTTAATTCGATAGAGACTCTTAAATGTATTACTCAAGAGGTTCTGAGTTTGAATCCTCTTCTCGATTGTTAATCGGGATAATCACTGGAACTCTTACTTGGTCAATAATTTTACAGTAAGATTAATTAAGATACACGTAAGTTAATCCGGATACCTTTATTCATAAAAAATAATAAAAAAATAACAGAAGTGAAAAAAATCGTATGTCAATCAATTAATAAAATAAAGAAAGAAAGACCCGGTAAATATCAAAAGTCTAAGTCTTCTTAGTCAGCTAAAACGACAGGGCACCATCATCAATATTCTGCAAAAACAGTCCGTAATCAAATAGGAAAATAGAGTTGGGCCCAATTTCTAATTTGTGTCCTTGACCTCTCTAAGACTTAAACTTGTAATAATAATCGATTGTAGTGGTAGTACTAGTCTTGCCTTACAATATATATCATACTCTTTCACTTCATTTTCGCATTCATTCTGGATGAAGATGACAAAGACCAAATTTAAAAGTGACCAGAAAAATAATTTATGATTACAGCTCGGTGGTGTTGATTGTGGTTCTGGTAGAATGTAAGACTGAGAAACAGCTAGGTCCACAAGTGCCTCAATCATCTTTTTTTTTTTTTAATCGTGCAGGAAATCAAAGGTCCAGAGTTACAGACTAGTAGTATTAGTATACTGGGCGGCTGTTAAACATGCATAAAGATATTTATGTAAACAACAATTTCATTCACAGTGTCAAATCTGGTAAAACTTGCATAAATAAGGCACAAATACTTTACTTAAGAAAGGGTAGTGTTAAATTCCTTTCAGAGTGGCCATACGGTAGACTAATCAGAGAACTTCTGCTTAATACTAACTAGTGCTACATTTTTGTACAGGCAGGATAATGGTCTATGTATATATTAATCAATAAAAATATATATAATACTACCTATGCGGCTATGCATCACGTTAACCCGCCACAAATTAAGGCATTCATATTACATCTGGTTTCTGTATGGGCAAAAAATCGTATTGGACCTGACGAAATTCAATAACATTATTAATATGTGATGACCCAAAGTCTTAGCCCGATCCCGATTGAGCCAACACTTAGAATATCTTGGGAACTGTCTGTTCTATGAGTTGGGCTACCTCCCGAGTTAAGCTGAACTGAGTCCAGCCCATTCGCCCATAGCAGTCCATAACAAGGATCAGAATCATAACCAAATTCCTCTTTTAGCAAGATTTCGTATCTCACTCAAAGAGGAAAGCCTAAACTGATAAAGGCAGAAAATCTAATATCTTTCCGAAAAAGAGAACTCACCTACCAAGTAGGACTCAGAGTTCTATCAGGATTCGGACCCCTTATGTTCACTATATAAACAGAGGTTGACTCTCTTATTAGACATTCAAAAATCACCCCAAGGTTCTAGTATCCGTATTCCCAAGCTCTTCACAGACTTCACATACTCCAACTTCCCTACACTGCTAAAGTTCCCCCCTACTTGCAGGAATATCCTCCACAAGTCCATCAAGGTTGACAGTGGCTCGCCCCATAAGATTCTGTCTTCAATTCAATTGTAAATTTTAGCGTTTACAGTTTCATTTCTAAAGAAATGAAACGAACCTGTTATAGTAAGACACAGAACAAACATAGTGTACTTAATCCTCACAAATTCACAATACATATGCTGTAGGATTAATTTGAACCCACGCCAAGAAGTTGTTTCTTTCAAGCATCTTAATGTTAATACTTTTGTACATGGTGTTATGATCCTTTATGTCTCATACAATATTTTCATTACTGAAACTAGATGAATCTAACTGGAACTCTAATCAATTGAACTCATGCCAGGAAATTCTATTATTCATGATGCCATACTAATCAAAGATTTCAAGCCACCGTATTTGAATAATAATCTGCATCTGCAGTCTTTTGTGTCTCTTTACGTTTCTCTTAATTTGGAAAAGTCAGCAAGGAGATTTTTCTTTGAAATTACGACAAAGTTGAATGCGACCCAAACATGTAAATTTAGCAATCTATTGATGTTATATGGTAAATTAGTAGGGCATGAATTCTCGACATGTGTTTTATGAATAAGCAAATTAGAGCATGCATTCTCACCATTTTTTTAGTAACTATGTATCTGACTAGGTCGCGTGTCACACATAGAAGAAGTTACTTCACTTGTAAGGCTACTAAAGATTGCTTCAAATTCAGGACTAAGCTATTATTCAGGTCGCATGGTACCTTATGAGATGACTACTTCACTATTAAGTTTCCAATAAGGGTGGTTTGTTAGACCACGTGTCATGCGATAAGAGAGTTACTTCAAGAGTAAGAGCACCCATCCAACAGTATAAATAGGGGTCTCCTACCCCAAATCAGGGATTCAAATTTTCATTTTCTCAATAGCTAAAGAGCAACTTTCTCTCTTGAGAAAGAATATCTCTTGTAAACACATCAATAAAATAATAGTAGACGTGAGATTTGTGTCTTGCATCTGAACCATTTTAAAAACTGTTTTTGTCTATTCTTTTTATTTATTTACACGCATTATCGTTATAATTACTCATTATTTAGCATCATATTTCACGGTCTTGCACAGGCCCTTTGCGCGAACTCACCCAGAAGGCTCACATACTTCTTGTTGGTTTGAAAAATTGCAACAATAATTGAAAACAAGGTGTAGGAGTATTATTGTGACAAAAGGAGTTCGTCAGAAGAAAATTGATGCAGAAGATGTCAAAGAGTAGGAGATGACAAAGAAGTTCGCATAGGAAGTGAAAGGGAACTGTAGAGGATGCAAAGAGTAACAGTACAGAAGAAATAGAAAATGGAACAGAGATATATATGTATAGGGGTAGAAAAATTGTACTTTGAAAAATAGATCTCATTTCTCTAAAATTTTCTCTCGTTTTCTATCTTGCCAAACATATGCCATCTTTCTTTTTTCTTGCAATATCTATTGAAGATTTCTAGCACCTTCAAAAGGTTAGATAAACCCTGCAAATAACAAAACAATCAACATATCTTTTAAGGCAATGGCAAAGATATGAAATTTATTTGCTGTGAGATCTGAAAATTCATATCAAAGGGCACTCGATATGAAAAAGAATCGAGAGATTTATGTTTTTTTGTTTAAGCTATTCTACTCTGTTATCAAGAGCAGAATGTTATTTCAATTTATAAACCATATATACAGTATTTGGTAAGCCTACAAGTGCGACATTATCTCATAAGGCAAAAGTAAAGATAAAAACGTTATCATGAAACAAACTCTAACAACTCTTAAAAGTCATCCTAGTTCCTTGATAATTGAAGTTTCATCAACTCAACAACATCGTATCATCATCAATCATTCCCCCCCAAACTTAGGGGACGACTGAGAACAATGAGCTTATGTCATAGAATTAAAAAACTGTAAGAAGTGCCTTTGTCATAATATATCTGCTAGTTGTGTGTCTGAAGGAGTAAATTGAACGTCTCCCATATGTTTGCCCTACACATTCTCTCACAATAATTTATTTCCACATGTTTATTACGAGCATGAAGAAATTGATGTGCTGCAAAGTGCGTTGCTCTCTTACTATCACACAGTATAGGAACCACCTTTTGCTTAGTTGAAGACGAGGATATCGAATTTGAACTAAGAAACACAGAATGTCCACTAGTAATATTTCAACGATTATCTGGGCAACTTGCCCATCAGCATCAGTGTATATTACAAGCTTTAAAACTAGATCCTTAAAAGTAAATGATGTTTCTAACAATAATGCTACGAACACCAACGCTTTGCAGCCGAATGATGTGTCACCTGAGTCAGACGAGTACATAGCACGTTAAGAAATATTTCGCGAATGAACGGTCGTCCATCAAATATGGACGGGCGTCCTTACTTATTGGATGGGAGTCCACCTATAAGGACGCCCGTTCATAGTTTAAATTAAAAAAAAAAAAAAATTGATAACAAAAATCATGGACACCCGTCCATAATATATGGATAGGTGTCCCCATTAGATAGATGTCCGTCCATTGTTTAAATTAAAAACAAAAGCAATGGACGAGCGTCCCTCTTAGATGGACGCTCGTCCATTTCCGTCCATTAAATAGGGACTCTGCTCTACAACAGAATCCCCTCTTTCCTGCAATGTTCCTTCTATTTTCTTCTTCTAAACTCATATTTCTATTTACTTTCAAACACAAACACAAAGTAAATAGAAGTTCATCACTTGAACAACATACATCAATGCAGTCAAAGGGTCCACCACCTGCAATAAAAAATTAAAGTAAAGAAACAGGTGCCATGCATACATCAACGGTCAAGGGGTCCACCATTTGAAATAAAAAATAAAATAAAGAAACAGATGTCATGTTCACAGACTTTGGCTAAAAGAATGAGATTGCTTTTGCTTTTAAATTTTTTTTAATTGAAACAATGGACAAGCGTCCATCTAATAGGGACGCATATCCATTAAGTAAGGACGCCTGTCCATAATATTTAGACAGGTGTCTATGATTTTTGTTATCAATTTTTTTTTTAATTTAAACCATGGACAGGCATCCTTATAGGTGGACTCTTGTCCATTTCAAATGACCAACCGTCCAATAAAAATGGACGGTCGTCCATATTTGATGGACGGTTGTTCATTCACGAAATATTACTTAACGTGCTTCATGGCTCGTCTGACTCAGGTCACACGTTGTTCGGTTTAATATTTTAGTGCAAAGCGTCAGTGTCCGTAGTATTATTCTGTTTCTAAACCACTTATCAACTTATGTACTAATACATTATGAGTCCCTATGACAATTATATAATCGATAAAAACAAGAAGCACAATAATCATAATTTTATTAGTTTCAAGAATAATTTAGATTTATAGGTGGTAGAAAATTCAATGACAGGTAAACTTGTGGGTACACTAAATATGGATTAAACCCACTTAAACTCGTTATTTTGCAATCTCTCTATAATTCTATCCTTTCATTGTCCATCCATACATTGCAATTTGCAGTATCATCGCTTACAACTTATATATATATATATATAGATATATATATATATATATATAACACAATCTCCTCCTTCTTTTGGGCACTAATATGTTAAAAATTTTAGTTGTATTATATTGTAGTAATAACGTATAACAAAACTATTTTTGGGTAATCGAGTGGTTTGATAGAGACTCTTGAGTGTATTACTCAATAGGCAGTTCAAGCCTCCTTGGTTGCCAATGAGAATAGTCACTGAAGCTCTTACCCAATTGATAATTTCAGGGTTCTAAGAGATTAGTTGAGGTGCACTTAAACTAGCCTGAATATTCTCGATCATAATAATAAATAAATAAAAAAAACCCTATAACAATATCTTTTGCTTTTAACCTAAGATGATATAATTATATTCATAAATATTACAAATTTTATCCCAACTGATAATATTTTAATTGATAGTATAGAAAAATTTATCAGCACCATGTTAAAAATTACAACAATAAAGATTAACTTACAACTCAAACTCACAAATCTAATGTGATAGCTCGCAATTGGGAAGACTATACCCATTGTTGGATAGACGAAATTCATTGCAAGCTAACCAATTGTGAGCTAATAGGTCGAGATTGTAAGAGAAAATTCATGAGATTGGGTTATAAACATATAACCCAAATTACACATAAGGGGCATTTAGATCATATAATGTTTTATTATATGGGTATATTATATTAACGGAAAGAAAGATCATATTGAAGATTACTGGGAATGTTTAGAAAATGTGTTTAGTTGGTTCGAATAAATTGGTAAATAATATGTTGGTTGGAAGGATAAATGAGTGGGTATGTTACATAGATTACTAAATTGCCCTTCTTTTTAAATATTAATATAATAGTATTTTTTATTATTATTATTTTTAACCCTTACATTTGAAATTTTGCTAAAACACTCTAGTCATATAAAACTTTAATTTGTAACAAAATCACCCCCACCCACCCCAAGCCACTGCCGACAGCTAGCCACCACCGTCGGTTGCTGCCAACAGTCGATGGAATAGAGCACGACTAGTTGTATATGGTTGATCGTGCACCGGCAAAGCCGAAAATAGCCATGGATCACAAATCCATGACCGAAAAACGGTAAGATCTATGGCTATTTCATGACCAAAGATGTGGTTATGTCATTTCAAGGCCAAAGATCTGGCCTCTTCACAGCTAGATTTGTGGTCGTTTGACGACCACAGCTTTAACTGTGAAATGGTCATAGAAACGCCAGATCCAGCCGTTTTCAGCCATGGATCTGGCCTTACCGGAGCATGACCGACCAAATCCCACTGGCCATTACGGCGAATGACGCTGGCAGTCGACGGTGGTCTTAGGTAGCTGGAGGTATTTTGTTAACTTTTAAACTTCTTGTAGTTAAGATGTTTTAGCTAATTTCTCAAATATAAGGAGACTAAGTAATTGTTATTTGGCAAATATTTAAGGGCAATTGTGTCTGAAATAATTTTTAATTAAGGAAAAAATTGGTAGAAAAACCAGATTACCTCAGTAATATTTTAATAACACCCCTTAATAAGATAATAAGATTATCTCTCATATTAGCAATAATAAATATTATTTGTAATAAAAAATTATCATAATACTTTATTACTTATAAACTAAATATCGAAGTCTTATAAAATAAATCAAGATTACCCTATTATCTTATATTAATCTGATCCAAATGCCCCATAGGGTACTCCCTCTTCCGTGGCAGAATTTTCCTTGATTAAATTATTGTTTTTAATTTACCAAAGAAAACAACGGGGGTTAGCACGCCATACCAGCGGAGTCTAAATAAACTTCACCACCATAATCCCAGCCACACGTGTCCAAACAGTGGCCCACCGATTGTCTTTTCCAGTTTCCAGAGAGTAAAACGGGCCCAGCACACATAATTAAATTGAAAAAATAATTTGATCTCACCCGCTCGATCAACTGGAAACAAATCCAACAGCCCAAAACGAACACTAGAATCTTCTCTTCTTCAACTCTCTTTATATATATACAAGTCCTTTTCGCGCTCTACTGCATAGTCTAGAAACTAGCTAGAAAGGCTCGTGTTCAACTCGTGACGTTTCAGTGATCGCAGTTTACAGTACACAAGAATTCTCTGCAGCTCGTGATCAACTAGGTATCAGTTTTGTGTTCAATTTGCTTTTCTTTTGTATAGTTTGATCGTGAAAATTTGAGATGTTTGATTGAAAATATTTTAGAGATATGGGGAAGTGCTACCCAACAGTGAGCGAGGAGTACCAGAAAGCGGTGGAGAAATGTAGGAGGAAACTGAGAGGACTTATTGCCGAGAAGAACTGTGCCCCGATCATCTTACGTTTGGCGTAAGCTCATTATCTGTATATTTGCGAATAGATGGATGGATGGATGTTCATGATTTCATGTGCATGGTAAGATAATTTCTTTTTGTGTTGCAGATGGCATTCAGCAGGAACCTTCGATGTTCATACGAAGACAGGAGGGCCGTTTGGGACGATCAGGCATCCAGATGAGCTAGCTCATGAAGCTAACAATGGTCTTGATATTGCTGTAAGGCTTTTGGATCCTATTAAGCAGCAGTTTCCCATTTTGTCGTATGCGGATTTCTACCAGGTATATGTCTATATTATCAAACTGTCAGTGATGTTTATATTTTGCTCCATTCATCTATCGTTACTTCGTAAGGAGTGGTGCTGTGGTGCTTAATCAATTTTGGTGTCTGTTTACTTTTTGTAAAGTTGGCCGGAGTTGTTGCTGTAGAAGTTACTGGAGGGCCGGAGATCCCTTTCCACCCTGGAAGACCCGTAAGTGAAATTTTCATATTCTCTGTGTTTATTCTTTGCCGTTGGAATTCGCGGTTAATACATGTTTTGATTTAACTGTAATATATGTCATTTAATATTTGTTGATACTCACATGTTACTAATTCAGTACTTAAGAAGTTCGATTTTATATAGCTAATAGGAATGAATAAGGAATTTAATGAATTAGCTGAGAGCCTATGAAATTTGGGCTTCTGAATCTCTGATCAGCCTGATAGGAAGAGCTAGCTCTGTATGTAATGCTTATGGTCAAGCAGGCTGGAATTTGTTACTCATTTAATGCTAGAAAAATAATCAATATTTGCATACCTTGGGGAGAATTGAAGTGAACTAAACATTGGGAAGGAGAAGGGTCCTGGGGACAGAACAATCAGGAAAGTGAATGAATGAGCGCAATGGGAATACTAGGATAATACTCATGGCAGCTGTTTGCGTGACTTAAGAAACACAGTATACATCTCAATGCCATTGCATTTTCTTCCATCTATTATTGTTACTCTTCGTGTGCTTTGATGCTAAATTTGGTTTCGTCTTCTCCTAATTTGATAGATAGTCTTGCTTAAATCTTCTCATATGCCTACTTTTAGTACAAGACTACTGGATATGTCATATGGTTTAAACTCTAAACAAAGCCAACCTAACTACCTAAGCCTGTATTTCTTTTCTTATCATAGTTTTTCTAATAAGTTTTAAAATCTCATATTGCAGGACAAATCAGATCCACCACCAGAGGGTCGCTTGCCTGATGCCTCTAAAGGTTTCTTAGTTTACTCAAGTTCAAACTGTAAAAGATGACCACTATGTTTGAGTATCTTCTAACAAATTGAATGGCATTACCAATCTGCTGTTGCAATTTCAGGTTCTGACCATCTGAGGGATGTCTTTGGCCACATGGGTCTGAGCGACAAGGACATTGTGGCATTATCTGGGGGTCACACCCTGGTCTGTTGACAAACAATGGAATACATTCCGCTATTCATTTATGAGCCTTTTCTTTTTCTTTTTTCTTTTTTTTTTTTTTGAAAATAAAAACATGATACATAGTTTTTAACTTTTAACTTGTACTATTGGCGGTGTTACAAATTCTGTTACAGGGAAGGTGCCACAAGGAGCGATCTGGATTTGAGGGAGCCTGGACTACCAATCCTCTCATTTTTGATAACTCCTATTTCAAGTAAGCGTGTATATCAATTCTGTTCTTTCTCAGTAAAAGTTCATGGTATTTATTCAATTTAATGCTCCACAAACCATTGCTATTAGAAGCTAAGGCAAGACCTTTTTGTACCAAGTCTTGGTGCTTCCTGGATATATAGACTGAGAACAATGCAATTAATTAATTAATGTGAATTCATATTTTTGTTTTGATAGGGAATTGCTTAGTGGAGAGAAAGAAGGGCTAATCCAGCTGCCATCAGACAAGGCTCTGCTAGAGGATCCCGTCTTCCGTCCCCTTGTCGAAAAATATGCTGCAGTGAGTATACATATAGTCACATATATAATTTACAGATTACCTTGTGACTACTAAATGATTCTTAAATGGAACTTTAATGTTGCGATGTCTTTGCTTCAGGATGAGGATGCCTTCTTTGCCGATTATGCTGAAGCTCACTTGAAGCTCTCGGAGCTTGGGTGAGTGACATTTAACAAACCCCTCTTAATAATTTCTACCCTTCAAAATTTATACCATTCCATATTGGCTATATATACTTCCTCTTTGAATATTGACTTGTACATCATTTTTCTTTTTTTCAGATTTGCGGATGCGGAGTGAGTGGTTGTGTTCTTGTAAATATTTTGAAGGAGCTGCAAAATAATTTATTTATGAAAAAGTTTCCAGTTTTCTGTCTATGTGCTTGCTCTTAAGCTGGTGATTGTGATGCAATTAACTGTCACATTGATATATGGTGTGTGTTTTTGAGTCTATGCAATGATGTAATGTTGTGACTGAAATAAAAATAATCTTATTTTATCATAAATTATTTGTCCATGTACAGGTTTAAAATGCTTTCTGTTTGGCTTTACCTGAGTTTGTTTCAGTTTTGGGAATACTACTTTTAGTATTCCCAAAAAAGTTAAACAGTAAAATACCCAAAAACTCAGGGCTCCGTTTGGTTCAAAATTTGGGGGTTTTGGGAAAAGTTTTTTGAAAAAAGTTAAAAAAAAGTTGAATTGGGCGGGTATTACGATGTAGAATTTATAAATTAATAAAATATCTTTTATGTTTATTTTTTTTATAAAATACCCCTTATAATAAAACATTAAAAGTTAACAAAAATATCCTTAATCCACCCTCAAACACCCCCAGTCGACGACAACCACCGGAGGTGGTCGGAGTCACCGTATGGGCGCATGATCGGTTGGATCTTGCTAGTCTTGCGTCGCTATGGCCTTTTTCGATCAGATCCACCGTGGATCTGGCCAGAAAAGGCCAGATCTGGCCGTATTTGCTCTCAACGACGGCCAACAAATGGTCGTCGTTAATGGTCAACGACGACCGTTTGTTAGCCGTCGTGACCGAGTGTTACGACCAAAGATCTGGCCGGAGAAGGCTAGATCGGCGCACTGTCGGTCAGATTCAACCGGTAGTGCGCCATCCTACCAGATTCTGGCCATTTTTCGGTAGTTCAACGACGACCGTTTGTTGGCCGTCGTGACCGAGTGTTACGGCCAAAGATCTGGCCGTCAACGGCCAGATCCACGGTGGATCTGGCCGGAAAAGGCTAGATCAGCGCACTACCGGCCAGATTCAGCCGGTAGTGCGCCATCCTACCAGATTCTGGCCATTTTTCGGTAGTTCAACGACGACCGTTTGTTGGCCGTCGTGACCGAGTGTTACGGCCAGATCCACAGTGGATCTGGCCGGAAAAGGCTAGATCGGCGCACTACCGGCCAGATTCAGCTGATAATGTGTCATCCTATCAGATTCCGGCCATTTTCCGGTAGTGGTGGCCGGAATCTGGTAAATGTGGATTGTTGGGGTGTTTTTGTAATTTAAAAAAAAANAAAAAAAAAAAAGTTGGGGGAGGTATTTTTGTTTTTTGGGCTTATAAGCACTTTGTTTATAAGCTAGTTTGATCAAGTATATTATCATATTATCCTTATTTAATTTTAAAATTTCATAGTATGTCATTGTTTAATGTAGTACTTTTTTTAGTAATTTTATAATAAAATATATTTATAAGTCATATTTTATCAAACACGTTAATTATTTATCAATCAATTACTTATCAGTCACTTATAAGTACATTAATCAAATATGTATTTGCTTAAAATTTTAAATGTTTATAAGTTAATTTTAGTTTATAAGCTGATTTTTATTAGTTTAGATAAACACCCCTTTAGTTTTCACTGTTAAACCAAATAATATTTCTGGAAATTCCCAGCAGTGGTGGCCTATTATTGTCAAATGATAGATTCACCTCACAGCTTAAATGGGTATATCCCGTGGGCTTAGGCTCTAACATGTGAGAGTTGAATGACCAGTTTTAGAGTTATATAAACCCAATTTATTCTCTTTTTTTAACTCAAATAATAGTTTTTTTTTTTTAAATTGTAATTATGAATGCATTAAGATTTAATTCGAGCTAAAAGAATGGCAACTAGAATTTCACCCTATAGAAAAAATAGATTTTGGGGTTAATAAAAAGACTTGAGGAAGAAAATATTAGAGAGGGGTAATATTGAAATAAAATATATTATATTTGTAAATTACATTTTAAAAACAATTTTAATTTTCATTTAGACTTAGAAAGAAACTAAATGAGGGTTAAATAAAACCACTCCTAGTTTCATTTAAGCGTCAAATGACATATATATTCTTATCAAATCTCTTTGTAGCACATAACCTAAAGCAAGTGAATTGGGCTTATGTTCAAACTCGAATATGGTTTAGGGAAGTGATTTTCAGCGACCATGTTGATATTGATATCTGACATTACTAAAATCTTTTTTATTGCACATATATAGGCTCTGTTTAGTTCAGTATTCTGATAGTTTTTAAAATAATCTTTTGAAAAAAGTTAAATTGGGCGGATATTACAATGTAGAATTTGGAAATTAACAAAGATATCCTCTATGTTTGTTTATTTACTAAACACCCCTATAATAAAATATTAAAAGTTAATTAAAAACATCTCCAACCCACCCATTAAATACGGACAGCTGGCCACCATCGTCGGAGGGTGACCAAAGTATTTTTGTAATTTCTAAAAAAAATATTTGGGGGTGTTTAGTTAAATTAACAAATTTAAGAGGTTTAAAAGAAATTGAAAAATATAAAATAATATTTTGGAAATAATGACATTTTACTGTTTAACTTTTTTGGGAATATTAATAATAGTATTCTCAAAAGCCAACCAAACGACGCCATATATATTCTCTCTCTAAAACCCTATTTAATACCGAAAAAACCCCTGCTTAATTAAGTTTTCTTTTTGTTTGCATCTATTTTCCCCAAATTCAAACTTAATTACTTTTTCTTTTTTTACACCCCTTTCCCAATTCAAACTTAATTAGATTTTTGTTTACTCTACTTTTCCCCAATTTTAAACTTAGTTAGGTATTTTGTTTATACCCATTTTTTTCAATTTCAAATTTGAAACTTACTTTTTTTTTTTCATCAAAATTAGATTCATCCCGTTATGTGATTACTTTCTTTATAGTTTAAATAATCTAAATTTATCAAACAAATAAATATCTGAATAATATATATATATATATATGATGTCATTTTTATTAAGGTTATACTAAAAACAAAAAACAACAAAAGTGAAGGATATATATCCATTTAACGGGGCTAAAAATCATTTCCCGACTGTTAATTGGTTTAGGGCTTTTATCGACTGAACTTGAAGTTTGCCAAATGACCCGTCTTCAAAACAGACTCACAGGTAAGCATGGACAATTGCAGTTCATTTTGTGGCCCATCATTTCATCAATATCTGTTTAACCATTGAAAAGAAAGAGTGATCAAATCTGTCTCCGTATATCAGGAAAATCTTCTGCTAGCAATTTGTATAGAAACAACTTAATAATCAGATTCTATTTATAAATTAATTCAAAGAACAGTGAGTCTACTATAACCCAATCTATCATTTTGAAGATGGGTCATTTGAAATTTTAAACTTCAGCATTTGAATGTTGAATTTGATGGATTAACTTCAAAATTCAAAATGTTTAATTTGAATTTGAATCAGTATATCATTCAATGCTTACCTATGAGTCTGTTTTGAAGATGGGTCATTTGGCAAACTTCAAGAACAGTGAGTATACTATAACCCAATCTATCATATTGAAGATGGGTCATAGCTGGAGCAGGCTGAAATTTTAACTTCAGCATTGAATGATGGGCAATTTCACAACTCTCGATGTGGTAGTTCGTAATTAATCAGTTCATAAATAAGTCCCATTTGCTCGTTATGGGTCCTACCTATCCAATTGCGAACTAACCAGTTAACAACTATTACATCAGAGTTATGAGAGATAATTTGTAAAATTGGATTGTAAGTTGATCTTTATTATTAAATTATTCTAACATTTGAAACTTTTTCTTTTTTTAAAAAAAAAAACATGCTTTACAATAAAAATGCTTTCCATACAAAAATTTAAAATACTTTAACAAAAAATATGCGTAGTTTTTTTCTTTAAAAAAAGAAATAAATATTTTATTTCATATTTTATTTCAATTAAACAATATTATAAAAATGCTTTCACACCCTGAAAACTCCTGGACCATCAATAATATTTTTTTAAACAATGAAGTCAACAAGAGGCGCCTTCTAAAACTTAGACATTAAGAAAAGCTCAATTGCATTACACATTAATTAATATATTTATAAATCACATAAAAAGAAAACCTAATGCACCAGATCCTGCTAATACCTATCTGTAAGTGTAACCAACATATGATTCGACTCAAAGTCCATCGTTCTCGAGTATAAAGAAAAGAAAAGAAAAGCAGAAGCATTAAAAAACGTGGAGAAATCACTTTCCTTTTTGAAAAGTTTAGACAAAGCTGTAACTTTGATAAAAGTTTAACCCTAAAATATTCCCACCATTGTCATTTCTAGCTGCAAACTTTCATAAAGTACCAAATAATGTTTAGATTATCTATGTGGTTGTAGGCTTCTTTTTCTCAACTTTGTTTTTAAAAATCCAATGTTAATATCCTCTTATTATAAAAATCTGTGTCCTGAATTTGTTCGGAGAGGACTTTCTGCTGAACCTAACACCATGCATTTCGGTCGTTATTTTCAGAAAAAGAATTAAAGTAGACTTTCAACTGTAAAATTAAAGCTAGAAGAGGAGCCGTGCGGGGAATAGGTTTACAAATCACGTTAAATAAAAATTATGAAACAATCTAGAGAGTAATACGAAGTCAAACAATAATAAATATCAAACTAGTAAAAAGAAAGAAAACACGCACGATTTATATGAAATATAAGTTATGTTTAACATAATCAATATTATTAGGATATTGTCTCGTATCTTTCGTTACAATGAATGTTTTTGTCTATGATTTGTTATCACACTTATACAAGAGAAAAATCTAATATCAGAAATCTTCTAATACCTCTGTCTTGCCTTTTATTGTTGAAGTGGTCGACAACTCTAAGAGATTATGTAATTATTGTTTTGGTTAGGCAATTTGACCAATAGTTTCCCTTTTTTTTTAATTGAGGATTGTACCATTTTACTTGAGCTTTTGAAATAATGCTAAGTAAAAGACAAAGCATGTCAATTATGGCATGACATAACAGACAGTTTTATGATAATTTAAAAAAATGCAAAAGACTTTGATTAATGGATGCGCCACTTATTAGGCATTAGAGACCACTTGGTAATTCAACAATACTTAATTTTCTTTTTGTTTTTATCACAACGTTTTGTCGGATTAATCCAGAAATAAATATTTAATTATTTATATCTTTTTATAATTTAAGCTGATTAAAATAGTTTGACCCGTTTAGAACCTCGGATACCCAAATTCTAATTCAACGTCAACTACTGGGTCCAAATTGCGAAGTTGGTAAAAGATTTCAAATTTTTTATTTGAATAATAATTGGAAAAACCTCAAGCCCACAAAACCATTGACCACCGTCAATGTTTAACTGCTTACCAAATACCATCTCCATGTCAGTCAGCCCTCGTCACTCTGTCAAAGGCACATGCACATGCACGTCTAAAATAAATTTAATAATTATATCAATTCCCATTTAACTCATATAATTTTGAACTGCTCAATAATGACACGGAGTTTTTTTTTTATTAAATTAAACCTTGGGTCCACATGTTTAAACCTAAATTTTATGATAATCCAATATATACATAAATAGCATATGTTAAAATATACAAATTTTAAAATATTAATGTATCAAAGATTTCCTTTTATTATACATAAATATGTATTATTCTATTTAACATTGAAGACTCAAGTTAACAAACTCCTAATTTTAATTTTTATAAAATTAAAGATAGACTAATACTGGGACTGGGCATTTTTATCTTACTAAAAAAAATATATATATTAACCTCCAAAACAATATATATTTTTTTTAATCTAAAAATATTAAGTTTTGACCCCACTCCTTTATAGCTTATAGTACCAACTACCATGATCATAAAATAACAATAATGTGAACGGTATCATAACAAATGTATCAAGTCAAACATAATATATGGTTTCATTTAATTGTTGTTCTTAAAACAATTGTACCACGCATAAATATTACACTTTCATTTCAATAAACTTTATTCATTTTCACAAAATTTATTTTATATATTCCATTCCACCCATACTTTGTTTAGTATGCAATTTTAAAGCACGAGGGCATTAGGTAGCCAATGTTTGGTAATTAATTTTATGTCAAAGACATAATATATAGTTTATTCTTTTATATAATTTTGACCATAATGACTCTCATTTGATTTAGTCTTTGATGTCGGTAAACATTATTCTATTGCTACTAATTTTATGATAGTAACTTTTGTCTATTGACCCCTTCATTTTGGAAAATTTCTCTCACTCCCTTCATGTTTATGCAATTAATTTTATCCGTATTATAAGGCGAGAAATACTTAATCACCCCCGTGTTTTCAGTCTACGGTTGTCTTGATCTTGTCGTTTCAAATACTGGGAAACTCATCCCGGTTTAAACTGACGTCAATCAAAACTGTTAATTTTCTAAATCAAAACTGTTATATTATAGTAAATTTTTCTATAACTATGACAGTCAAATATGTCCTTTTTTACTGTATGCCACGTGAAATTAAAATTTGAACTTTCAAAACAAAATTTAAATTACCTTTTTAAAATAAATATATTCATTAGATGTCAAAATAGTTAATTAAGAATTTGTCTTTTAAAATAAATATAATTAATTAAATTTAACCCCAAGAGGTTACTCTGACGATTAAGGAGGTTTACTCCTTTAATTGAGTTATTGAGTTTTAACTTTAGAGTTACCTACCATATTATAACTCATTAGTCTTTTGGACTTGTACGGTGTTCAATAGACCTTGAGGACATCTCAGTTATAAAAAAAATAAAAAATAAAAAATAAAAATAAAATTGTGAAACTTGTAAGGATGATAATTATTTTACAACCTTTTTTATTAAACTTGTCTTTATTAAAATGATTATCACATTGAATTAAGTTATCGAAAATTGAGGATAGAATTACACACTTTATTATGATAATCATTTACTCACTTTATATCTTCCCTTTAGCGTGAGAGGAGGAAACTTCCTTGCCTTAGGATTCTTCAAACGAATAATAATGGAAAGATCTTCTTTTTATCATCCTTTTTGTTGTGTTGTGTTCCATCTCAGAATCATTTTCACCAAATTCTTTGGGATATACAAGAGTTTGAATTTGCACTTCAACGACAATAACCACCACTAAAGAATGTGTCAAAACTCATTATAAATCGGGAGTTGACGTGTAAACTATCCAGAGAATCTGTCTACAAAATAATTATAGCTGAATGCAAGGGTCGGAAAAAAAAATATTTTCACCCAAAACCTTCAACAAGCGCGTGCTTCTGTATTTCAAGGTTTTACCATGAATTTTCAAGTTCAATTATCGGTGTACTATTTAATTGAGTATGAATTATATTTTATAATTTTAATTGTAATTCTTGTAAGATCAATAATAAACCAATTTGATATTGGGTGTTATATATGAATTTGAAAGAATAAAAGATGCTTTGACATGTTATAATGCAATGAAACTTCTCCAATTTTAATTACCTTTGGATAGTCGAGTGGTTCGATAGAGATTCTTGAGTGTATTATTCAAAATGTTTCGAGTTCGAGTCTTTCTTCGATTGCTAATAAAGATAGTCACTTAAACTTTTACTCGACCGGTAATTCTAAGGTTCTGAAAAATTATTTGAGGTACTCGTAAGTTGACCCTGATACTCCTCGTTATTAAAAAAAAAAAATCGCCAATCTCAAATAAACACAATATGTATTTAATTTTATTTTTTTTGTAGGCTTTATTTTTTACACAATTTATTATTATTATTATTATTAAATAAACTTTAGAAATAATTAAAGTAGTAAATGTTCAACGTGTTTTTTAAGGTTTTAGCTTGGTTTGTAAAGGCTATAATTTCACAATAAATTAAGTTGAGACAAATTTTAACTTTTATCAAAAAAAAAAAAAAAATTGATGACTAATAGTTCATGTGATTTGTTGATAAATGAAGATAAATAATCCAAGTGAGATTAAATCATTAGATTAAAAAAAAAAATCTCTTACCGAACGTTACGAGCGTGTGGTGCACTCGCCTTGATCGCAATTGAGCAAGGTTGTTAAGGTGATTACGGGAGCTAAAGTTGTGAACAGCGTTGAGAGTGGTGAAGCCGTGAAGGTGATAGTTTTGATGTGAAATCGCCCTGTTGCAAAAGCTAGTGGTGGGATCCACTACCACGACACGCCCTTACTCATCCTTTGATGATCGAATCTCATCCCTTTGATTTTAATCAAAATCCCAGAAGACTCCAGCTTCTTTATCATTCTGTAGTGGGACCTACCCTCTCACTGCCGGTCCCCACTCACTCCCCAATGAGTAGAAGAGCGAATGAAAAGACTCCTCATTCTTCACAATCTCTTCGAAACTCATGACTTCAACTCATTCATTTTCTCTCTGCTATTAATCCCTCTTTCTTCCTTTGCAATGAATATAGTTGAAGGCTCTTTCAGCAGGAGTCGTCTTTAGTGACTCAGTTTCAGTGGCAGCAGGTGCCGTTTCTGCTAGTTGCTTTATTTTCTGTTCAAAGAATTTACTTTTTTTAGGCTTCTTTACCGCTTTTTAATGCTTTTATTTCATCAGCTTCCGTAGTGAATCAGTTGACGACACGAGATGGAGAGACTACTTTTGTTGTTTTTGTTTCTGATATTTGATGTTCTTCTCATCTTCAACAACTCCGCAGCTCAGAGGCCAGGTTTGTGTATATATATACATTCGTATTTATGTATAAGTATTCGTATTTCTATGAACAAGCACGTCCATTTCTATCATTTTTATTTTTCATTTTCTTTTTACTATTATTGTTATGCTTCGTTCCTTTTTTTTTTTCTAAATAAATATTTAGATATGCATGATTGTTCGGGAATTCGTTTGTTTTTGTTTTAGTTGAGATTCTTGATTTGTTCTGTTTTCGTACCGATTTTGAGCATTTAATGTTACTGGTATTATATTTATTTCTTTTTGCTTCTGGTAATAGATACTAACTGTTGTTGAAGTTTCTGACTTTTGACGAAGAGAGTAAGTTTCTTGGTCTATTTTGTCATGTTCTTGTTGACAAACCATGGAGAATTTTTCTTATACCACCTCTCCCGTGTAATGTGCAATTAATAGCCCAAAAATGAACAGTAGAAGCTGCGACAGTAACTATATAAATACAGAAACTTGTGGGCGCCATGATTTGCTCCTCTCTTAAATTACAATAGTTTTTTCAGAAACTTGGAGGCTGGTGCAGATTTAGAAACTTGAAAATGCTGCATATTGTTATCATAATAGTCTGGAACCATCAAGAACTGTCAGGTTATAGCTCAATTAACAGGACACTAGATATCAAAATTCGATAAATTTGTGGGCCAAATTCGAATAAGTTTAGTTGGAATTTTGTGGTTTTTAACAATCAAAAGCATTCACTGGAAGGCTAAGGCCTGTAATTGCTGAGTGTGTTTGAACCCCTGCTCCCTTTCCCATTGCCCACTCTCTTGATTTTGTGATATCTACTAGCCTTAATATGAAGCAGGTCAAAATATCACTACTATATTAATGCATTTTTTAAAATATCTGTTTCATTAAAATTAAACTGATATAAAGGAGTTGCATGACGTGTTTCTCTGTTCTGCTCTTGAGTTTGTTTTTCCATACATTAATGCATATAACAGGATTTTATTGATTTTTTCAAGAGAGGCATAATTGGCATATAATTATTAGCTGTTACATTTAAAGTTAAGATTGTGATTCACTCTTGCAAAGTGGCTGGAATCTAACTTGATTTGGGTGGCCTTATGTTCTAGACTGTTTCTTCATCAACCAAAAAAAAAAAGAAAGTAAAGAAGATTCCTCTCTTATATTTCCTTTGCTTAAATGTCTAATTTGCAATATTAATATTGTTTGATTAATTCGTAATCATCAGAGGAAGATAGAGACATGATCGACATTTTAGTCTTCAATATATATGCTTTCTTGTGGCCTATATTGATCTACTAAGGTGTGCTCTATTCTTCCCATTCTCAAATTTTGATTTTGGCTGATGTTCACTAGAAACCTATGTTTTAAGTGGTCTCTGCTAATTTTCATTTCTCTTGAAACATATCTGTAGATAACTGTCAAGGTTTCTTCCACTGCTTATCATTATTTCCTTTCTGAGGACATTTTTACTCTTCCTACCTCGTGTAATTTGTAACTCTAGTATAATTGGGAATAGCAGTTTCTGAATATAATGTCATAACAATGTCTAAAAAGCGAATCTTCAAAAGTTTGCATTTGTTCTACACCATCAAAAGTTTGCATTTGTTCTACACCAGTATTGCTAACACATTTGAAAATGTGAAACAGGTTTTGTGAGTTTGGACTGTGGGGGTAAAGGAAATTTCACTGATGAACTAGGACTTCAGTGGACTCCTGATGATCAGTTTTTGTTTGGAGAAACAACGAATATATCTATTGCAAATGAGACTAGGCAGCAATATTCGACACTAAGACATTTTCCTGCTGATTCTAGGAAGTACTGTTATCAGCTTCATGTTATTAGAAGGACTAGGTATCTCATAAGAGCAACATTTCTGTATGGTAATTTTGATAGCAATAATGTCTATCCAAAATTTGACATTTCCCTTGGGGCTACTCATTGGTCTACTATTGTCATTTCGGATACTACTACTATTGAGGTGCGAGAACTTATATTTTTGGCTTCAAGCCCTACAATCGATGTTTGTTTATCAAATGCTACGACTGGGCAACCATTCATTTCTACCCTTGAGCTTCGGCAATTCAATGGTTCAGTTTACTATACGCCATTTGAAGACCGCTTTTATCTAAGTGTTTCTGCTAGAATAAATTTTGGTGCAGATAGTGAAGCTCCAGTTAGGTATGCATCTGCTATCTGAAGAATGATATACAGTCTGATTTTTCATGTTTACATTTATCTTAATGCTTGTTTTAATAATTGGTAATGAAACACAAATATTAAAGATAAAAAAGAAAAGAGAATGAAGTTATTTGCTCTGTTATCCAGCTATGGTAATTAAACATAGATATTAAAAGTAAAAGAATAAATAAAAACGAAAAAGTTATTTAAGGCTCTGAAATCCTGCAATTTCAACCCTAATGATTTTAAAAGTTTAATTGAGAAATATGTGGTATTTATGGAGCTCTGGCATCCCAAGATAATTTAGTCATAAGAAAAGAGGATATTTATATGTATATATTTTTTTGTAACTTCAGGTATCCTGATGATCCATTTGATAGAATATGGGAATCTGATTCTCTGAAGAAAGCAAATTACCTTGTTGATGTTGCTGCTGGCACAGTGAAAGTTTCAACCAAAATGTCGATTGATATTACCAGTGATTTAATGCCACCTGAAAAAGTGATGCAGACTGCTGTAGTTGGTACAAATGGATCGTTAACTTATAGGTTGAATTTGGATGGTTTTCCTGGCTTTGGTTGGGCCTTCTCCTACTTTGCTGAAATTGAAGATTTGGATCCAGATGAGTCCCGGAAATTTAGGCTGGTGCTCCCTGGCGAGCCTGACATTAGCAAAGCTATGGTTAATATCCAAGAAAATGCTCATGGGAAATATCGCGTCTACGAGCCTGGATACTATAACATATCTCTCCCCTTTGTGTTATCCTTTAGGTTTGGGAAAACATCCGATTCTTCAAGGGGACCACTTTTAAATGCTATGGAGATAAACAAGTATCTGGAGCGGAATGATGGTTCTGTAGATGGTAAGCAAACTAATGGCTTCTTTGTGCATGCTCAGATCACTTGAATGCACTCCTTAGTTTAAACTTCTGTTTTGAAGTACAGCTACTACTGTATTGGCTTACCTATCAAACATCTTCTTTCTTCTCTTTTGGTGCAACACACATAATTGTCTCTTTGAAGCTCTAATCATAGCATGTTTGACTTGCAGGGGCAGTTATTGCAAGTGTAATTTCACCTTTTTCATCAGCTGACTGGGCTCAAGAAGGTGGTGATCCGTGCCTACCTGTTCCATGGTCATGGGTGCAGTGTAACTCAGATCCACAACCAAGTATAACTGTAATGTAATGACTCAATGCTTCTGAGGTTTTATGTCATTCATATTACTTCCCTGCTCTCTTGATGTTGTAGTCTAGTACCATATCTGAAAAGAAATGACACTGACACAACTATTTTTTCTATATGGTGCTCAGCCACTTATCTAGCAAGAATTTGACTGGGAACATTCCTTCGGACTTGTCCAAATTGACCAATTTAGTTGAGTTGTAAGTTTCAAACTGCATTGTTTTTTTCTGAGGATGGTAGCTTATATTTACATTTTCACTTCACAAAAGTGAGGCTCATGGTGTTATCATTATCCACTTGTATTATGGTCACAGATGGCTTGATGGGAATTCACTGATTGGTCCAATACCTGATTTTAGTGGATGCACAAATTTGAAGATCATGTAAATTCTGTTGACTTGTTCTCTCAATAATGTTCCTATCAAATTATTAAGCTAACCATTAACTAAGATCTTTTTCCTGATATAGTCATCTTGAGAACAATCAGTTGACGGGTGAGCTGCCTTCGTCTTTGGGGAACCTACCAAATTTGAGGGAATTGTAAGTTACAAGAACTTGGATAATGGATATCAGTTATTAATTAGTAGAAGGCCATTATAATATCGTGGAAATTTGTAATAAATTTTCCTACTTGAGTAGAAGGCAATGGCACCCAAATTCTACTATTAATTCTGTTTGATATGTTTTATTCTTTCTTTTATTTCAACTACGAGAGGATATTTTCCATGTTGCTTCCTAGAAGAAGATTGCACATCCTGAAGTATTTGCTGGTTGCAGGTATGTGCAGAATAATATATTATCCGGAACAGTGCCTTCAGTTCTCCTGGACAAAAACTTGGTCTTCAAGTGAGTATCATTTTAAAGTGAAAAATTGCTTAAGATGCTCTTGCTGTGGGTAAAGATGTTATGAAATTGTGGTGTACTTGTTTTATGATTAAAGTATCATGCACTCTCACAGGGTGAACTTGTATATCATTGGCAGCATGCTTGCATTTTAACAAATATGTACTGTACTCTCTTCTATCTAGGCAAGTTCAGTGCATTCTAAAGCTTTATTTTTCCTAACAGCTATTCTGGAAACATTAATCTTCATGAAGGGGCCAGAAAAGCTAGGCACCTCTATATTGTCATTGGTTCATCAGTTGGAGCCGCTATTCTGCTAATAGCTACTGTTGTATCTTGCCTATTCATGCACAAGGGGAAGAAAAGCCATTACAAGCAAGGTGAGTTTTGAACAATTTTGAAGTTGGATAGGTATCTCAGCTCTATGTGCTTAATTTGAATTAATTTCCTTTAGACCAACTTCGGCAACCCCTGCCCATTCAAAGGCCAGTTTCTGCCTTGAATGACGCTCCCTCGGAAGCTGCACATTGCTTCACATTAGCAGATATTGAAGAGGCTACAAACATGTTTGAGAAGAAAATTGGTTCTGGGGGTTTTGGAGTAGTATACTATGGGAAAATGAAAGATGGAAAGGAAATCGCTGTCAAAGTTCTAACCAGTAATTCCTACCAAGGAAAACGAGAATTTTCAAATGAGGTAACTTTTCACATTATTGAACCTCTTTTTATAATCTGATTATTATTATTATTATTATTCTTTTGTCCTTGTTGAGCTCCTTCATCTATTTGTTAAGTACTTGGTTTTGCCTTCTTTGATTCATAAGTTTATATTGTTAGGTATCTTTGGTTTTGATAAGCTAAGTTAAAATAGAATTCAAGTTTATGGCAACGGAAATACAGCTCTTACTTCTAAGTTTATGCACCCCATTTTGAAGGAAATAAATTGCTCTGATATCATTACTAGCGAGAGATTTCTTTAAATAAGCTTTTTTTGCATTTTAAAGAAATGATTGCTGTATTTGATGGTATAATATTGAGCTACTGGTTAGAAGCTAAAAATCTGTTTCTTTTCTCCTGCTTATATGTGGAATAGGTGATTCTTCTTTCAAGGATACATCACAGGAACCTGGTACAGTTTCTTGGATATTGTCAAGAGGAAGGAAGAAGTATGCTTGTTTATGAGTACATGCAAAATGGAACCTTGAAGGAACATCTTTATGGTATGTTCTTGAGTTTTTGCATTTAAGCATTATAAGTTTGAAGAGTCAACTTTGCATAAATTTTGGTAGGTGCATTGACACGTGAGCGAAGCATTAACTGGATCAAACGCCTTGAAATTGCTGAAGATGCTGCAAAAGGTTTGTTTTAATCTTGGGATTAAATATTTTGTTGCTACAGAGAAGTCTCAGTTATAGCTGAATAATTGAATTTAATCATGTGTTCATGTGCGTATTCAGGAATTGAATACCTTCATACAGGCTGTGTTCCAGCTGTTATCCACAGAGATTTAAAAAGCAGCAATATTCTTCTTGATAAACACATGAGAGCAAAGGTTTCAGATTTTGGTCTTTCAAAGCTTGCAGTAGATGGAACCTCTCATGTCTCCAGTGTAGTACGAGGCACTGTAGGGTATCTGGATCCTGAGTAAGGCCCTTTTTAATTAAAGCCATCCTTTTGTAATTGATGTCCTGTTAAATATCATCATTGATTTGAGTTATGATATTGCTGCTGTTTTGTGCTCTAATAGTATGAATGTAAATCTTTGAATACATTTTGCTTGTGGTGTCAGTGGCTCAAGAACATGTGCTTATGAACTGACAAACAGATTGTTGTAGGCTTGTAACTTTAAGTTGCTGACACAGCTATTGTTTCCAAGGACTCTTAGTCAATGGCAAGATTCATTTAAGCACATTTAGCAACAGATATCGTTATAACACCCATGCCTGTTTCCCTTGTGTAAATGGTTAATAATTCCTGCAAACTACAATACGGGCCTTGGTCTAAATTGTGCTGATAGTCACTTTATTTATAATTTTATTTGGCATGATTGGCTCCATTACATTAATAAATTTTGCTTTTTCATGATATGCAGGTATTATATCTCCCAGCAGTTAACTGACAAGAGTGATGTTTATAGTTTTGGCGTCATTCTTTTGGAGCTGATATCTGGTCAGGAAGCCATATCTAACGAAAGCTTCGGTGTTAATTGCCGTAATATAGTTCAATGGGTAAGTCTAGTTGATTAATTTTTTTAGGGGACCGCTTTTAAATGCTATGGAGATAAACAAGTATCTGGAGCGGAATGATGGTTCCGTAGATGGTAAGCAAACTAATGGCTCCTTTGTGTATGCTCAGATCACTCGAATGCACTCCTTAGTTTAAACTTCTGTTTTGAAGTACAGCTACTACTGTATTGGCTTACCTATCAAACATCTTCTTTCTTCTCTTTTGGTGCAACACACATAATTGTCTCTTTGAAGCTCTAATCATAGCATGTTTGACTTGCAGGGGCAGTTATTGCAAGTGTAATTTCACCTTTTTCATCAGCTGACTGGGCTCAAGAAGGTGGTGATCCGTGCCTACCTGTTCCATGGTCATGGGTGCAGTGTAACTCAGATCCACAACCAAGTATAACTGTAATGTAATGACTCAATGCTTCTGAGGTTTTATGTCATTCATATTACTTCCCTGCTCTCTTGATGTTGTAGTCTAGTACCATATCTGAAAAGAAATGACACTGACACAACTATTTTTTCTATATGGTGCTCAGCCACTTATCTAGCAAGAATTTGACTGGGAACATTCCTTCGGACTTGTCCAAATTGACCAATTTAGTTGAGTTGTAAGTTTCAAACTGCATTGTTTTTTTCTGAGGATGGTAGCTTATATTTACATTTTCACTTCACAAAAGTGAGGCTCATGGTGTTATCATTATCCACTTGTATTATGGTCACAGATGGCTTGATGGGAATTCACTGATTGGTCCAATACCTGATTTTAGTGGATGCACAAATTTGAAGATCATGTAAATTCTGTTGACTTGTTCTCTCAATAATGTTCCTATCAAATTATTAAGCTAACCATTAACTAAGATCTTTTTCCTGATATAGTCATCTTGAGAACAATCAGTTGACGGGTGAGCTGCCTTCGTCTTTGGGGAACCTACCAAATTTGAGGGAATTGTAAGTTACAAGAACTTGGATAATGGATATCAGTTATTAATTAGTAGAAGGCCATTATAATATCGTGGAAATTTGTAATAAATTTTCCTACTTGAGTAGAAGGCAATGGCACCCAAATTCTACTATTAATTCTGTTTGATATGTTTTATTCTTTCTTTTATTTCAACTACGAGAGGATATTTTCCATGTTGCTTCCTAGAAGAAGATTGCACATCCTGAAGTATTTGCTGGTTGCAGGTATGTGCAGAATAATATATTATCCGGAACAGTGCCTTCAGTTCTCCTGGACAAAAACTTGGTCTTCAAGTGAGTATCATTTTAAAGTGAAAAATTGCTTAAGATGCTCTTGCTGTGGGTAAAGATGTTATGAAATTGTGGTGTACTTGTTTTATGATTAAAGTATCATGCACTCTCACAGGGTGAACTTGTATATCATTGGCAGCATGCTTGCATTTTAACAAATATGTACTGTACTCTCTTCTATCTAGGCAAGTTCAGTGCATTCTAAAGCTTTATTTTTCCTAACAGCTATTCTGGAAACATTAATCTTCATGAAGGGGCCAGAAAAGCTAGGCACCTCTATATTGTCATTGGTTCATCAGTTGGAGCCGCTATTCTGCTAATAGCTACTGTTGTATCTTGCCTATTCATGCACAAGGGGAAGAAAAGCCATTACAAGCAAGGTGAGTTTTGAACAATTTTGAAGTTGGATAGGTATCTCAGCTCTATGTGCTTAATTTGAATTAATTTCCTTTAGACCAACTTCGGCAACCCCTGCCCATTCAAAGGCCAGTTTCTGCCTTGAATGACGCTCCCTCGGAAGCTGCACATTGCTTCACATTAGCAGATATTGAAGAGGCTACAAACATGTTTGAGAAGAAAATTGGTTCTGGGGGTTTTGGAGTAGTATACTATGGGAAAATGAAAGATGGAAAGGAAATCGCTGTCAAAGTTCTAACCAGTAATTCCTACCAAGGAAAACGAGAATTTTCAAATGAGGTAACTTTTCACATTATTGAACCTCTTTTTATAATCTGATTATTATTATTATTATTATTCTTTTGTCCTTGTTGAGCTCCTTCATCTATTTGTTAAGTACTTGGTTTTGCCTTCTTTGATTCATAAGTTTATATTGTTAGGTATCTTTGGTTTTGATAAGCTAAGTTAAAATAGAATTCAAGTTTATGGCAACGGAAATACAGCTCTTACTTCTAAGTTTATGCACCCCATTTTGAAGGAAATAAATTGCTCTGATATCATTACTAGCGAGAGATTTCTTTAAATAAGCTTTTTTTGCATTTTAAAGAAATGATTGCTGTATTTGATGGTATAATATTGAGCTACTGGTTAGAAGCTAAAAATCTGTTTCTTTTCTCCTGCTTATATGTGGAATAGGTGATTCTTCTTTCAAGGATACATCACAGGAACCTGGTACAGTTTCTTGGATATTGTCAAGAGGAAGGAAGAAGTATGCTTGTTTATGAGTACATGCAAAATGGAACCTTGAAGGAACATCTTTATGGTATGTTCTTGAGTTTTTGCATTTAAGCATTATAAGTTTGAAGAGTCAACTGTGCATAAATTTTGGTAGGTGCATTGACACGTGAGCGAAGCATTAACTGGATCAAACGCCTTGAAATTGCTGAAGATGCTGCAAAAGGTTTGTTTTAATCTTGGGATTAAATCTTTTGTTGCTACAAAGAAGTCTCAGTTATAGCTGAATAATTGAATTTAATCATGTGTTCATGTGCGTATTCAGGAATTGAATACCTTCATACAGGCTGTGTTCCAGCTGTTATCCACAGAGATTTAAAAAGCAGCAATATTCTTCTTGATAAACACATGAGAGCAAAGGTTTCAGATTTTGGTCTTTCAAAACTTGCAGTAGATGGAACCTCTCATGTCTCCAGTGTAGTACGAGGCACTGTAGGGTATCTGGATCCTGAGTAAGGCCCTTTTCAATTAAAACCATCCTTTTGTAATTGATGTCCTGTTAAATATCATCATTGATTTGAGTTATGATATTGCTGCTGTTTTGTACTCTAATATTATGAATGTAAATCTTTGAATACATTTTGCTTGTGGTGTCAGTGGCTCAAGAACATGTGCTTATGAACAGACAAACAGATTGTTGTAGGCTTGTAACTTTAAGTTGCTGACACACCTATTGTTTCCAAGGACTCTTAGTCAATGGCAAGATTCATTTAAGCACGTTTAGCAACAGATATCGTTATAACACCCATGCCTGTTTCCCTTGTGTAAATGGTTAATGATTCCTGCAAACTACAATACGGGCCTTGGTCTAAATTGTGCTGATAGTCACTTTATTTATAATTTTATTTTTCATGATTGGCTCCATTACATTAATAAATTTTGCTTTTTCATGATATGCAGGTATTATATCTCCCAGCAGTTAACTGACAAGAGTGATGTTTATAGTTTTGGTGTCATTCTTTTGGAGCTGGTATCTGGTCAGGAAGCCATATCTAATGAAAGCTTTGGTGTTAATTGCCGTAATATAGTCCAATGGGTAAGTCTAGTTGATTAATTTTTTTAGAATAAAGATAAGTTGACAAATACTTCTCACAACTTTCTCTTACAAACGCTGACGTGGCAGTGTATAATTGGTCAGTTCGCATTTAGTCAAGTGGGACCCATTGTTAGGCAGGCGGAACCTGTTGCAAGCTAACCAATTAAGAGCTGACACGTCGCGTTTGTGAGAGAAAGTTAATGAGAAAGGGTTTGTGAATGTACTATTACTTTTTTTTTTAAAACCCAAAAATCTCTCAACCTTTCATAGGTGTTCACCAAGCTCTAAAATCGGGTTACTTTTGGGCTTACCATCTTGGTATAGTCATGAAACTTGTGGGATATAATATCCGAAGAACTTGGCCCTAATGGGATTTGAACCCTGACCTCTTGGTTGAAATCAAGGACTTTTACCACTAATCCCAGTTAGTTAATTTCGGAGGCAGGATTTCACTTCTTGAACTCTCAAGCATATACCTCTTGCAGTCTGAAGCAAAATCATGAACTCTGTTGTAAACACAAATGCTAAACAAAGTAGCCTTAGAAAAGCTAGCGCTAATGTGAAGAAATGTAAATCATCACTACAAATTTGAAATGTGGTGTGAACACAAAGTTCAGAAAGGACCTATTTTGCTCAAGGGTCTCTGCACTTCCTCCTTTTAGATGTATCCGTTTTGTTAGCATCTCTTAATTGTCTTTAACTATTATGTGACAGGCAAAGTTACATATTGAGAGTGGGGACATTCAAGGAATCATCGACCCCTCTCTAGGGGATGAATATGACATCCAGTCAATGTGGAAAATTGCAGAAAAAGCTTTAATGTGCGTCTTGCCTCATGGACACATGAGGCCTTCAATCTCAGAAGTTCTCAAGGACATTCAAGATGCTATCTTAATCGAAAGGGAAGTCACATCTATTAGAGAAGGTAACTCAGACGACATGTCAAGAATGTCTGCTCATTCTTCCCTCAATTTAGGAGCTGAAAATTACTTGTCCTTGGATGAATCTATCGCACGACCAACTGCTCGATAGTCTTCGGTCAAGTGCAAGCACATAATTCCTATTTTTGTTTTCCTCATTTTGTGGTCATATTCTTTGTTGTAGCTAAAATTATGTAGCTGGAATGGGATTCAAGTTGCTCCATGTAGGTTAAGCAACCTGGTTAAAAATGAAAAAAAAAAAAAAAACATAAAAAGAAAAAAGGAAAATCTAAGAAAGAAGCTAGAGAAGAGTTGATTTTGTGAACTTTGTAAAATTTTTGTCTCCATATTGTTTTAGCGTCAGTCCCCCCCACGGAATTCTGTTTTTCATTTGGGGAAAGATAAATGCATCGGAATACCAATTGCAAGTATTCAATCAGTATTGTCAATTGTGTTTTCCAATTGCTGTGTGTTTGGTGGTAAATTCTAATCATCTTCAGTGAATTTGGGTCTAAATTATATATTCTGTATTCTGTAAGTTCAGAAATAATTAGTATTGGAATATTTTTTTCTTTTGTGACCGAATGTTCAAGTCAGCTTATATGTATCTCAATTAATGTTTCGAGATCCTGAAATTGATAATCGGATAAATCTTTTTAGTAATCGTTTCTATTAACAACTCAAGTAGGTAGAATTTATAATCTTTTAAATAATATATTTAAGAGTCGTATTGACCATAGAATCACTGTTTTAAAAGTCGGATCGGACCGATCGGTCCAACCGGTTAGACCGTGAACCGATCACGTGGCTGGTTCGAGTCAACCCTAAATCCGCTATTACGCAATAAACCGTTTTAACCCGTAATGGACCGTGTGAACATTATTGGACCGCAAGAAAACCGGTCCAACTGAAAAATTAAAAAAACCCTAATTTCTCCCTTTGTGCTGCGCAGTTTCTTCTTCCTCAATTCCTCTACACACAAAAAACTCTGAAATTTTTTAAATGAAATCGCAAAAATCTGAAAAAGATCACAAATCAAAACTTAATCTTGCTGAAATCGCAACCATTCGTTGCTGAAATCGATCGCAACTCTAGTCTCTGAAATCGTGACGACGCTTTCCTCCCTTGCCGAAAATCGATGACGACCAGATGATGACAACTCCATTCCTCCTCTCGTCAACGATCTAGGTAAAAAACACATTAGCAGCAAATTGGAAAACGTTAAAAGAAAGCAATGAGAATGGAAGTTGAAACGTGAAAAAGAAATTAGTAACCTTGAGGGAGATTATGAGGGATGTCGATGCAACGAGGGTTGCGATGACGGGATTTGAGAACGGAATTGTAATAGAGATATCCCTTACAAGATTTTGCCTTTGGAATTTTTTTAACAACAGATTTTTGTTGTTGTTGTTGCCGCTGATCATCGTCTACTTTCTCTTATTCTTTAATCGTATCCATCTCTAATTTGCTTGATCGCTTCTCTGTCTGTTTCTATCTCTCTCTCTAATTCTGTGTCAGCACATGCACAGAACTCCCCTCCAAATCAAATCCAAATGCTATGATTTGACTCGCTTCGACGTCGTTTCTTTTTTTAATTATTTGCTTCATGCTTGATTCATTCATTTAGGAGTCATTCACAATGGTTGACGCCTTCATAAAATTAAAATTTAGTGATATGCCAAACTTGCTAGGTATAATGATAGAAAACCCCCCACAGGTTTGATTCAATAGTTTAGTACTAATATCTTGGTGAAGTTGGATAAACGACCATCTCATCCATTCTTTTATTATTTACTTCTTTATAAGATTAATCCACACAAATTTAGAATGAAGAAAGTTTACATGTAATGTTACTGTAGTCTTTCACCTAAGAATCAAACATCTCTAATCCCTATGAATAGGGTTAACTCACTCTCATGATACAGAAACTTGAACATCATTTTTCAATGATTTCAATCTTGTATTAGGCCTTGTATTTTATTTATCATAATTTACAATGAGCTTCGAGTTGCAAAACTCATCAAAGAAGAGGCATTAATAAGTTTTTTAAAATATGTTGATATCATCATGATGTATGATGATATCATCGATCCAACCGACGTTCTAATCGATTGAATCAGTTGAATTGTGACCTAGAAAGTTGAGCGGATTACCCTCTGGTCTGGCTTTTAAAATAATGTATAGGACCACCATGTGAGGGTTTTATTGGAATATTGCTCGGCTGGAGTAAATAAAGGAGTCGACAGAAAGTGTCTCCTGGGATTTCTTACACCGAACATGACAATACAATACAACGAAGCTGGTAGGCCATATTATTCTCTTCTTCCCCGTACACATGATTAAACAAACATGTTTTGCAGCCGGGCAACATAACCCACGTCTTTCAATCTCGGTCGTTGAATTGGGCCCATCAGGATGGCCCCTCACTTTTAATAACCAAGCTTTAACACTGTGATGTGTTGACCATACTGCAGGGTTGTGTGTTGTGTCATTTCACTGGCAGCTAACGGGCCATACTACGTATATAGACAATTCGTGATTGGTCAGACTCATAGCAAGAAGATAATAAACATTAATCGATTAGATTATAAACATTCTATAAATAATATCACCCTAGTGTTATTCTTATTAATAAGAATAATTTAGTATTAAACACTCAAAGTTGCATTTCGAGTTTGTTTATCCTTATTCGATGTAGATCGTTTATTTTTATTTTTAAGGTTTGAGCTCTCCCCGGGTACTTACGTAGTCAAAGATTACGAGGTCCAACGGGATCCAACAAATTAAAAAAAAAAAAGTTTGGAAAATTAATAAATGATATAATAAATTTTGCAATGAATGATACATTATTAAATAATGGTTTGAGATGTGTTACTCTATTTTCGTTATAAAAATAAATTAAAGTAATGATAGTATGATATACATTAGGTAGAAACACAAAATTCACAAAACAAATTAAAAATAATTTATGATTGTTTAAATAAAGTGTTTCAAAGGATTATGTTTTTTATATTTTTAAAATATGGCAGCATGTTTAACAATGAAAAATAAACCAATGTGTCCTTGCTTCAAACGGACAAATGGCCAACATACAATTCTGAAGAGAACGACTTGGCGTTCATAGATCAAATAAGCAAACGACGTACCGTCTATTTTGAAGTGCTTATCTTATAATTTTAGTCAAAAGTCAAAACACGTGGTCTAATCACTAATGAATCGGTTAGGTCCGTATGGTGCGAAACTAGAAGCGCAGAAAACCCGGAAAATTTATTTTAAAATAAAATTAAAGGGAGAAACGAAACCAACGGTGTTGATAAACTCCATTTTTACATCTGAGTCGTCTCCTTTCTGCTCTCTTCTCCAGCGTCCGATCCCCTCTCTTTCTTCCCCAATCCTCTCCATCTAAAGCCTCTCCCTCTCTCGCGCCCTTTTACAAATCACCAACTCTCCCTCACTCGCTCTACCAGGTTCTTTTTCTAACGACTTAAACTATCTCCCCCTCTCTCTTTCTCTCTCCTCTCTCTTCACTTCTCTCGCTTTATCTCTTTAATTTTCTCTCTTCCTTAGGGTTTTAGCTCTGTTTGTGATTTAATTTGATGATGTTGATGTTGATTTTTGTTGTTGTTGTTGTCGGTGGTTGGTGGTGGTTAGGGTTTTGGACATGGCGGCCGAGGCACCGGCGAGTCCTGGCGGTGGAAGCCACGACAGCGGCGACCAAAGTCCGAGATCGAACGTTCGTGAACAGGATAGGTATCTTCCGATCGCTAACATTAGTCGGATCATGAAGAAGGCGCTTCCTGCGAACGGCAAGATCGCTAAAGATGCTAAAGAGACCGTGCAGGAATGTGTTTCTGAGTTCATCAGCTTTATCACCAGCGAGTACGATGCTTTTTTTTTTTTTTTTCTGTTAATTTTGTTTTCGTTTTGTCTTTTTATGGTTAATTTTGTTTCATGGTTAATGTTTCTGTGTTTGTAACGGTTGATTGATGCACAGGGCCAGTGATAAGTGTCAGAGAGAGAAGAGAAAGACGATTAACGGTGATGATTTGCTTTGGGCTATGGCAACTTTAGGGTTTGAGGATTATATTGATCCGCTGAAGATTTATCTGACTAGATATAGAGAGGTGATTTGTTTTTTGTACTCTGTAGCGGTTTTGCTTGTTTGTTAGCTTCTGTTTGTCTGTATGGTTGCTCTGAAAATGGAATAATTGTTTTCTAGGCCTTGATAACAACGAAAACTTTCTGAGTTTACTGGACTTAAAGGATTAGATATAGATTTGAAATTTAATTTTCATTTTTTGATTTCTCTGCGTTGGTTGTGATAATATGAATTCCTGCAAATTTTTTTGCTGACGCAGTTTATTTTTCTTGTTTGGTTCAATTTCCTGTTGATTATTGGATTCGATCGCGGCACAGATGGAGGTAAACTTAGTATCTTATGATGTTTTAACTGCAGTTTCCTGTTTTGATCTTTCAGTCGTTTTCATTGCTACAACTTTTTAAAATATTAAATTATGGGTCTTGGTAGGGTGATACTAAGGGTTCTGCTAAGGGTGGAGATTCGTCTGCCAAGAAAGATGTTCAACCAGGCCACAACCCCCAGGCAAATAAATGCTTTCCTTTTTGAATTTTTTCTTTCTTTATTATTTTTTTTAATTTTAAAGATCAGTGTTGTACTTCAATAAGTAGGAAGAAAGTTTTTTTATACTCAAGCTTAAGATTGTTACTTTTCGCACTTTTGCATGACAGCTTGCCCATCAAGGTTCTTTCTCACAAGGTGTTAGCTATGGAAATTCCCAAGTAATCTCTCTCTCTCATATATATATAATATATATATACACTCATACTCAATAAGTTCATATGTACATGCGCATCTGCACTAACACCTTCAAACAAGTATTTGCATTGTGTGGAAAGCTTGAATGGTAAAATATTTGTTTCAACATTAACTGAGACATTCTAATTATTATTCTAAAGCTAACTAATTAAACAAACTAGAGCATTTACAACGGAGCATTTTCAATCCAGGGATATGAATACCAGCTAGGCAATACCAACAGAAATACAGAAGCACCTTGAAATATCTTTGAAGCACTACTGATCAGTTATGATCGATGCTGTTCAGTTTGCTGTTAAAGTTAAAGCATCGGTCCCCAGTTGTCAGTTTTTATGAAATATATGTCGTCTTTGAACTGTTATGTTGGTGCTTTAATGTTATTTGATTCTGGTGTGAAATAACAAACATTTTATAGTACATGTTGACCCATGTCTGGTTATCAATATGCCCTTCGTTCATGTATCTTTTTTTAAAATCTTCAATGTCTCGTTTAATGATACTGTATTTGTACTTCAATTTTTTTTTTTTTTTGTTGGAATAGAAAAGTTTACGATTAGATTTTCTGCGATCAGAGTTTGAGTGGTGGAAATGAGAGGATAAATAGACATTCCATTATTTCACACACACATATATTGACAGATAGATAGATACCCATTGCATATATGGTACTTTTTAGCCCATAAACTTTTTGAGGAAGGTAGTTGAGGGTCACCGCTTTTAGCTTAGTTCAATTTTAGGGCTGGAAAGTTCAAAAGAAATCTGTCATAGGCTTTGCTTCTGCACTGACTCTATATAACATCACTTCTCTTTTATTATTGGCACCTGTCTTCATACGTATGAACTGGAATTATACCATAAATTAGTTTGTTATTTTAAGATTCTCCCTACTATTGAGGCAATTAACTATTTTCCTTTTTCCTTTTTAAGGAAACTTCCTCGCGTTTGATGCATTGTTCTTTTGTAAAAATTTCACCTTTGTGTTTCAAATATTAAATCATATGATTAAGGCAACATAACTTGAAATCTTAAATTTGTTGGGGCTTTAGTAAAAGTGGGATTTTGTTTTGGTCTTTAGGCTGTACTGTTGCTTTGCTAGAAAAATGTTGACATTTGAAGTGAATTAGAAAAGAAACCACTTAATTTTGCTAAGATGGAATTCCGCTACTTAATTTTGCAAAGATGGAATTCCACAACTTAATTTTGCAAAGATGGAATTTCACAGCCTTCTAAGTTTTCCTTGTGTTTCAAATTTTCCTGAATTTCCTAAAACTTTGTTTCAGTTATGACTAGATTGGTTTTAGATATGCTCTTAACCATATTGGAATAAGAGTGATTTCACAAATAGCATGTACATTTTGTACCATTAATTATGAATTTGAATTACGAATGCATGTGTGAAAGATAAGCATTGTCAAAGAGTGACTTTCTGTCCTAGAAATAATAGTAAGATATACATACAAAATAATGTGGATTTGCTGATACAATTCTTCGAAAGGATATAACACTACGGGGCATTAATAAATAAACATATATCCCATATCTTAGATTTTATTTTATTTTTTTTAAATGTTGTGGTTAGAATTTGCTGTGGGTATTATCTAGTTAAGTTGGTTAGATCTTTGGAGGTTGTGCAAGAGATCATGGGATCAAATTCGGCTCACAGCACGGTTTGGGGGGATTTTTTATGTATTTGTAAGTTTCAAGAAAAGAAGAAAAAAAAAGAAAAAGAATTTTTGAAAAATTTACAACTTGCTATCTGATTGTGAAACAATGATTTCCCTGCCTAACATGTAACATACGTCAACTGTTGAAGAGTTTCTACAAGCTATATAGTATGTGGCCTAATCTAAGAAATGATTTAATTACATTTAAGAGTTACCATACTTGTATCCCGAGCATCTATGAAGTTTACGTATCCACTGTTAATATGATACCAAAAGGGCTCACTTATAGGAACATGCATGTTTCATCACTATACAATAGCTATTATAGATTATGCTGTTACTAAATTCAAGGTAGCTGAACACTCTTAAGTATTTTACTGTTTATTGCTAGTTGACTATTTGTGAGTCGTTCGTGTGGTGGCTTGTAGTTGTTGTAATGCTGTGAATGGAATTTATCAGTGGACAACTATACTTGCTGCACATCATTATCTGTCCTTATGAACCACTACTATGGAAAACACATCACATACAAAGAATTATGCTGAGTTTTATATGAAGTAATTGTATAAATATTTGTTGAACCTATGATAAATATTTGCTGGCTTTTTGAACTTATATGCTCTCTGCTATCCACTATCATGTGATTATCTCATAAACCATTTCATAATTATTGTTAATTTTAGATATGATTAATTGTTTGANTTCAATCCAGGGATATGAATACCAGCTAGGCAATACCAACAGAAATACAGAAGCACCTTGAAATATCTTTGAAGCACTACTGATCAGTTATGATCGATGCTGTTCAGTTTGCTGTTAAAGTTAAAGCATCGGTCCCCGGTTGTCAGTTTTTATGAAATATATGTCGTCTTTGAACTGTTATGTTGGTGCTTTAATGTTATTTGATTCTGGTGTGAAATAACAAACATTTTATAGTACATGTTGACCCATGTCTGGTTATCAATATGCCCTTCGTTCATGTATCTTTTTTTAAAATCTTCAATGTCTCGTTTAATGATACTGTATTTGTACTTCAATTTTTTTTTTTTTTTTTTTTTTGTTGGAATAGAAAAGTTTACGATTAGATTTTCTGCGATCAGAGTTTGAGTGGTGGAAATGAGAGGATAAATAGACATTCCATTATTTCACACACACATATATTGACAGATAGATAGATACCCATTGCATATATGGTACTTTTTAGCCCATAAACTTTTTGAGGAAGGTAGTTGAGGGTCACCGCTTTTAGCTTAGTTCAATTTTAGGGCTGGAAAGTTCAAAAGAAATCTGTCATAGGCTTTGCTTCTGCACTGACTCTATATAACATCACTTCTCTTTTATTATTGGCACCTGTCTTCATACGTATAAACTGGAATTATACTATAAATCAGTTTGTCATTTTAAGATCCTCCCTACTATTGAGGCAATTAACTATTTTCATTTTTCCTTTTTAAGGAAACTTCCTCACGTTTGATGCATTGTTCTTTTGTAAAAATTTCACCTTTGTGTTTCAAATATTAAATCATATGATTAAGGCAACGTAACTTGAAATCTTAAATTTGTTGGGGCTTTAGTAAAAGTGGGATTTTGTTTTGGTCTTTAGGCTGTACTGTTGCTTTGCTAGAAAAATGTTGACATTTGAAGTGAATTAGAAAAGAAACCACTTAATTTTGCTAAGATGGAATTCCGCTACTTAATTTTGCAAAGATGGAATTCCACAACTTAATTTTGCAAAGATGGAATTTCACAGCCTTCTAAGTTTTCCTTGTGTTTCAAATTTTCCTGAATTTCCTAAAACTTTGTTTCAGTTATGACTAGATTGGTTTTAGATATGCTCTTAACCATATTGGAATAAGAGTGATTTCACAAATAGCATGTACATTTTGTACCATTAATTATGAATTTGAATTACGAATGCATGTGTGAAAGATAAGCATTGTCAAAGAGTGACTTTCTGTCCTAGAAATAATAGTAAGATATACATACAAAATAATGTGGATTTGCTGATACAATTCTTCGAAAGGATATAACACTACGGGGCATTAATAAATAAACATATATCCCATATCTTAGATTTTATTTTATTTTTTTTAAATGTTGTGGTTAGAATTTGCTGTGGGTATTATCTAGTTAAGTTGGTTAGATCTTTGGAGGTTGTGCAAGAGATCATGGGATCAAATTCGGCTCACAGCACGGTTTGGGGGGATTTTTTATGTATTTGTAAGTTTCAAGAAAAGAAGAAAAAAAAAGAAAAAGAATTTTTGAAAAATTTACAACTTGCTATCTGATTGTGAAACAATGATTTCCCTGCCTAACATGTAACATACGTCAACTGTTGAAGAGTTTCTACAAGCTATATAGTATGTGGCCTAATCTAAGAAATGATTTAATTACATTTAAGAGTTACCATACTTGTATCCCGAGCATCTATGAAGTTTACGTATCCACTGTTAATATGATACCAAAAGGGCTCACTTATAGGAACATGCGTGTTTCATCACTATACAATAGCTATTATAGATTATGCTGTTACTAAATTCAAGGTAGCTGAACACTCTTAAGTATTTTACTGTTTATTGCTAGTTGACTATTTGTGAGTTGTTCGTGTGGTGACGTGTAGTTGTTGTAATGCTGTGAATGGAATTTATCAGTGGACAACTATACTTGCTGCCCATCATTATCTGTCCTTATGAACCACTACTATGGAAAACACATCACATACAAAGAATTATGCTGAGTTTTATATGAAGTAATTGTATAAATATTTGTTGAACCTATGATAAATATTTGCTGGCTTTTTGAACTTATATGCTCTCTGCTATCCACTATCATGTGATTATCTCATAAACCATTTCATAATTATTGTTAATTTTAGATATGATTAATTGTTTGAACTACCGATAGTTTTGTTGAAAACATGTTTCGTGATCAATCATTTACTAATTGTTAATGATTCTTCCTTGTTCTGTGAGTTGTTAATTAGCATTTTGCTATACGAAGTTAATCAATGAAAAGATTGTGTCATGCTTGGTTTCTGTTGTGTGTATAGGCAATAAGCTATTTTGTCCTCAAAATGTCTTGACATAGTTAAGTGCTTTTTGAAATATTGTATTGGTTTAAGAGAAAGTTTTGTCCCCTTTAGTTTACTGGAGCATAAGCTTAAATTAATAGTTAAGGGATTAACAATTGTATTTAAGTTCTAATGCACCTTTCATTTGCAAGGCTTTTAGATCATACACATTTCTAGGTTACCACTAGTGACTAGACTTTAAAGCTTAAGTTGTTCGGTAAAAAATTATAGTAAAATATAAGTTGTAACACATCCTCTTATGCACATGGAAGAAACACTATGACAATCACAAATACAATTTTAGAATTTGAACATGAGATCACTTAGCCATTCTGGTTTTAGTATAATGTTAAGTTACTATTGAATCTAAAGCTTAAGTGGATAGCTAAAGGTCTAACATTTATCAATTTTAACATTCCCCTTTTGGTATTTTGTGCTAAATTGTCTGATATTGCTGTTTACTAGTTAAAGATGTAAACAATTTTATAATTTTACATTTTATAGGAGTGTTAGGTAACGGTCTAGGATTGCAAATAATTTCCATATCCATGAACAAAATGAATTTTAGGCATTAGTTCTATTTATTTTCATCAAATTATTATCTCATAAATCAAAGATCTTTGGACTATCACTTGACTCCTATTTTGTCATGGTTACTGTTTTGTTGCCACCGGTTCAGGATTGTCAACTTGCTGTAATTATAGCATTCAGTTGTTGCTGCTTTGCATATTTCTCTTACCACAGCCTCTTCTTTTGCCACCTCCATTGCCATTACTGTCTTGCAGTCACCATCATCACCAATACCTGTAGTGTACCTCCACTATGATTTGAATCTCACAAGATCCTACCGTCATTCTAAACCATTGCATGTCACTGCTTGCTGGCCTTCTACTGCTAGCATTTTATTTTCTGTTGTGGACTCAAATACAGGACTTATCTAATTTAAGAAAGAAGGGATAAGTCATTTAGTTGTTAATGCTGTGCAAATGGCTTATACCAAGATATTGTCCCCATCAATACCAGTTTGGAAATCCTTATATCAACCTTCGTTCTCTCCCTATTAGTTATGAATGGTGTCAACATGGTGGAAGTAGTTGTAGTGGTGGTACTCGGTAGACATTAATTTATTTTTTTTCTAATTTTTTTGTAAGAGGGGGTGGACCAGTTGGGGATTTTGATTAAATAATTATTGGTAGACGTATATTTTCAGATGAGATATGAATTTACTCAAGATTGTTTCAAACAAATTGATGTCGGATGCAAGTCTGGACACCTTTAAACATTTCGCCATGCAACTTAAATTTTTATTTGTCAAGTATTTGTTGAAAAAAATTCTGATTTTCTAGTGTCCTTTGTGTATTTTGAGAAATTAATATCACGTATTGTACTCTGAACTGAATCCTGGAGAGTATCCATGTGCTGAATTTAAACATGTGGTGGTTTAGTGTTGGTTTTTGTGGCCACTGCTTTAGTGTTCCTTCGGGTTAGATGTTGATTTTTTGCATGTTCATGTTTGGTAAGTTTAAAGAGTTTCCTTATATTTGTCCTTAAATTCAATTAATTAAATTAACAAAATGTTCTCCTGTATGACGAATTCACTCTTTTCCAGCTATGCTAATCTATATCTACTCTTGCCTATATTGCAGCCGCAGTCACATATGATGGTTCCTATGCAAGGCACAGAGTAGACATCTGCAGTCGCATCACAACCACCAATTACATAACTTAAATATCATTAAAGATCTTGCCTGGTGCCCTCAACATATATGGTATTGTAGGTCACCATATATATCGTATTGTATTGAACCATTAATCTGATTTGAACCATTTACGTTATGAGTAGTTCTGGTCCATCTGTTGAGTGCATTATTTTTCTGGTTAGTTTTGTAAATTTTTCGTTCTGAATAGCATGACCATTTGAAGAATTTTTGTATATCTTGGAACTATTTATTTCTGTAATTTATAGTCCAGGCAATTGGAAAGTAACTTTGGTTTATGCTATGCAACTGTTTAGTTAACTTCTTTAATTCTATTCTCTGATGTTACAGATAAAGATTTGTGTTATATTGAGTTTGTTTTCCATGGTTTTTTTTTTTTTTTTTTGGGGGGGGGGGGGGGGGGGGGACGGGGGTAGGATTGTAAACCAGCCGAAGCTCGTAAAGCTCGGCTCGATAAGGCTCTGACTCGACTTGACTGAACTCGGTTCGTTAACCGAGTCGAGTTAAACACAGTGAAGCTGGCTCGTGGCTCCAGAGTCCGGCTGATTAAGCATGACACTTACGATGGTGTTTTGTGATTTTTAAACTATTAGGTATTAAACTGATTTCAGTGAAAAAAGTTTTAAAAAAGACAGTTTTCCCCCAAAGTGCAAATTTGAATAACACGATACACCAAAACAGGCTCAATTTCAGTTCCCCATCCAGTCCCAATCCCAAATCGCAATCAAAGACCAAATCCAAATGCAACAGACCCTTGAAATCGGTAATCTCCGTCGCATCTCGATCTACAACGGAAAAGGAGGCCCGACACTTGAAAATTCAGGTTTGTTTGTTGCCCGTTGCCATCCCTAATTTATTTACTCTGTGCCGTTAAAATGTTGCATTAGGAATTTCCAAGCTATCGTGTGTTGGCTTTGTGTGGTTTGGAGAGGATGACGATGTGTTGTCTCTGTTGCGAGGATAAAAAATTGTATGTAATTGTTGAAATTGGTCATTGAGTTAAGTGTCTTCTTGTGTGGAGATGGTGTCAGTTATCAGAGTCAAAATGTGATTTGGTTTGATTTGCAATACAGATTGCGCTTTGAGGTCATGCTGTAGGATTTATAGGCTTCCAAAATCAATTAAAGCCTCCAGTTAAAGTAGTGAGTGGCGTCAATGAAAATTGATGCCCTTTGAGTGGACATGTTCATCTAGAAGAGAGAATGTATATGTTGAGTGGAATGTATCTGGAGATTTGAATGGGTGGGGTATATATTTATGATATTTATATGTTAGATATGGTAAAGAAAAGAAGAAAAAAAAAAAAATCTCTCCTCTGGCTAAATGTGGCTTGACTCCTGAAAGTTTTACAGTACTTCTTGTCTCCACCTCAAGTCTACGCTTTCCCAAATAAATTCTCCAGTAGGTTTATCATCTTTGGGTGTTTTTAGCTCATCCATTCTACATACTCAAGTATTAAAGTTTTGTCTAAATTCCATCTCCGTTTTTAGTTAAAAGATCAATTTTGAGTTCATTATATGAAGAGAATAGAGAACCCAAAAGGTGTTCAGTTTAAGGGGTGATATTGAAGAGAATGGAGAAGCGATAAGATGTCTAGTTTAAGGGAAGATGTTGATAAAAAGAAGAAGAAGAAGAATGTGCTCTTGTTTTGTGGTCTGGTGTTTTCAATATTTGTAATGCATAAGTGTAATACGCACGTTTTAGCAATATTATAAAACGTGCGTTTCCTGATGGTTGCATGTATAAAAGACAGCCCTTTTTCCTTTGTACTCAGTTAGAAAGTGAAAAATAACAAATTCTTTCTGGAACTCACACTTTCATGTCTGTTTTTCTGCGTGTTTTCTCTTCTAGAATTTTCTCTTCATCTCTAAACTTTTCACATTAGAACTTGTATGGTTTTTATGGAAGCAGTAGGGTATATATTTGTTATTCTTCATTTTATTTAAATTTTTTATTAATTATTTTTTACTCCAAAATCTGTGAAGTTTTTATATATAGAGAGTAATACATAACGGAGTGTCGATTGATGAACAAGAATCTCTTAGGAAACATCTTGAACCTGTTCTTCATTTTAATTATCCAAACACTTGTTCATACCCAATTCTCCTGAGTTCTCGTCTGAATCTCTTTAGCTCTCCTTTCTTTTAATTCTCCTATATCTGTCTGTGTTTCTGTAATTCTGTTTTTTTTTTAATCTGTCTGCTCCTCTGTCACTGTGTCAAAAATGAAATTCTAAAACACTTCTCAGATTTGTTACTAGTTTCTAGAACATACAATAGTCTGTACAATAATTTTTAACAGGCATCATTAATAATATATGCCCTAAACTATATATTTGATATATTATATGTAAAAACGTTTCCATTAACTCGGTCTCTAAAATTAGAAAAAGAAAAAGAAAAAAGAAAAAGAAAATGAAATAAAGAAACATAATTATAATATAATTGACATTCGTTGGCTCCCAAACGGTGGAATGCTTTATGTGTGGAGTATTGGCGATGATTGAATGGGGTGAAGAAAGGATGAAAGTAGGTTACATATTATATTGAATATTGTTTTTATTAAATTAGTTATTACTTTATATTTATACTAACTAAACTTCAATTACCTCTTTGTCATTTTCAGGAAGAGCAACAACTTGGAGATCAACCTTCTATCCCGTAAGTTCTGGATTCAGTGCATGGTTTGGTGGGTAGGAGGCATGCATAGGTAAAACTTTTATCTTTTGCTTTTGTTTCGTAATACATATTTTTTCTTGTCATAGTACCTTAAAAAAACTTTATAAATTGAACATTTTTAGAGGCAGGGGGAAATTGTGGTTTCATCGAAGACAGGCCTACTGCAGAATACTGGGGGATTGTGATTTGATTGGTGGACTGTATATGTACTCCAGGAATGTTATTTGTATATATTCAAAATGTTTTTTGATTTTGTAAGGTAATAGACATTTTGTAATATTCGAAAATGTTATGGTTAATTCAAATTGGATGTAATATGAAATGTTTACGAGGCAGATTCTGTAAAAAAAGGGAACTTGGCTATCAAACCCGATAAATGGTGGTTTGATCGGCTTATCGAGCTCGTAAGCTCGGACGCTACGTGACGAGCTCGACTCCGACGAGCTCGAGTTCGAGTCTCAATTTTGAGGCTCGCCAGGCTCGGAGCTCGACACTGTTGTAAACGAGCCGGCTTGATAAGCAAAAAACTCAGTGGCTCAATCGTTTAAGTCTCGGGGGGGGGGGGGGGGGGGGGGGGGGGGGAGGGAACTTAATACCTGTGATACTCTCAAATTATGTAAGAGAATACTACACTATAACACATCTCACAACATTCTCTTGTAATTTCAATATAGCAAATGATAAATGATTTAAAATGATAGATTGTTTATTGATGAACAATAATTATCTCTTTATAAAGAGATTGTTCCTTATGAAAAAAAACAATATCCATTCATAAAGAATGATTGTTTTTATGAAGAACAACTATTTATGAATGAAATTATTTTTATAAATAAACGTTGTTTGTCCTTAAGGAACGTCGTTCGTCTTTAAGAAACAATCGTATGTTAGTCAAAGTCGTTAGTTGATGTGATAATGTCAATTTACTGTCAATCAGAGTTGCGAGATTAGAAGTAAATGTAGTCTTTTGTTTGGAGCATTTTTGGCTTCATTTGTGCCCTTTTTATCGACATAGCTACAAATACAATCAACGATTCCAAAGGAATGTAGGTGTGAATAATGAAGATTACTAATATATTATATTTCTGAGAAGACTTGGGATCAGATCCTTAATTTATTTAACAAGAAGTACTAGATATATAAAGACTCTTACAAAAAAATCTTTTTTAAAAAGTGATGTGTGTCATCATTAATTTTTAAAAAGAAAAAAAAGATTAACGTAAAATTAATAGTATGATATCTGTCACTATCACTTTTGTATAAAAGACGCATACACAAATCTAGCATTTCCCATTGACTCGATAATTTGCGTAAATGCTATGCTACTTTACCAGTCACCCTATAAGCTTTTGTTTTGTTTTCATGTTTTAAATTGCGTGGGGTCATAGTTGGAGCACTTAATTTATTGTGGCATGAACCGTATCTTTCTGCTTAAATTAATCAAATTATTTATCAGGATTTCATTTATAGAGAGCTTTCCCAAAAACGATAGGAGGAGAAAAAAAAAAAATCTGAGTCGGTGGTGTGTCAGTGCCATTCAAGTTCCTTGTCAAAATCTATTTAGCGTTGCTAATTTTTCCAAGTCAATAGTCACTTCTTTTCCTTACTTTTTAAGTTTTCACGCGTGTGTTGCAACAGTATTGTATTGTCGTTTCCCTCACTTCTACGTTTTTTTGTGTAGGTTAAGACTGCCTCCCGACCAAGTTTCGGTCCTTTATCTGCAGGGATTATTTCATTTTTTGTTTTTTTTTGATAATTTTGTACGAATTATTTTAGGATAGTATTGATAAATTATAAATGGGGTTTTTTTGATACTTTTTGGACGTAACTGATGAATTTAAATCTCATAGGGTAAAGTGAAATAAACCCTTTTATTTGCATGACACAAGATAACATCTAGAAAAAGAAAAAAAAAAAAAAATAGAAAAACTTACATCTTTTGTGATCAGGGTTGTCTGGACTAGCTTGTATATACCTTAATTAATCTTTCAGAGCCCTAAAGTTAACAACTAGATAAATTCCTTTAGTAATCACCCCTATTAGTGTTTGTAAGACTTAAACTCAAGAATCTATGTTAGATTCTTTTATTTTTTTATTATTTGACCACCCAATGATGGTTATCGGTTTAAATGTTCCATTGTTTCAACACTTACTGCTTTTTTAAGGCCTAACATTATCATGTCCATTGATCAATAAATTTTTTGAGTAATTAATAAAACACTGCCTCTTTCTAATAGACTAAAACAGGAGGATCTCATCTCAATGCATAGTTATCTCCGAACATCTTCCAAAAATATTGCATCTTTGTGGGCCGGGCCCCGGATCCAAAACAACTGAGTCATAAGGCGGCGCCGACTGTCCGCCGAGCTGAAAGCTAGAAGAGAAAGTATACACATCGTACGGTTTAAAATCCAAATGGTGTCATGATGTTTGACAACAATCATCTACTACTGAAAAAGCAAATTCCCCCAGCCTCAAGCTTCAGGTTGGTCACGCTAATCACCCCGCATTTGGCCCCACACAAGATCACAAATCAACCACAATTATCATATCCACAATGTACCCGCGATACACATGATAACTATCTCCCTGTAGTAGAAGCTTTAAATTTTTCCATATATATCTCTTCTTTATAACAGTACAACAATACCCTGTTCTCTTGATCATCATCATCATCATCATCATCACCATCACCAATTCATCATAATCACAATCACATACGCCAATATTTTCTCTTTGATTTAATCTAATCTTCTCAATTACAGGATTCGGATTGAGATCCTCAAAAAGAAGTATTAACAGTTTAAAACAAAAACGAAAACGAAACAAAAAGCCCTAGTTTTTTTTTTCTTCTTCATTGAAAATTCAGGTCTTCGATTCTCTCGAAGGCCGATTAAGAAAGAACTTCAACAACTAGGTACACTGAAATGACTCATAATTCTTCAATGTGATCGGTTTCTCTTTCGTCTTTTCTCTTTTTTCGCTTTGATTCTCGTTACTCGTTTTTCTTCTCCAGTGTAATTTTTTTTTTTGTTTTGTTTTGTTTGTTGTTGATTAAATGGTTTTTGAGTGTTTTTGATGAATCTGTTCAATGCTTTGTTTATATCTGAACAATCCCCTCACTTTGTATGTTGTTTTTTTTTCTTTTTGTTTTTTGCTTTTTTACTTTTGAACTCAACTAATATGATTATATATATACGCGTATTATGTTGAGAGTTGATTATGATTATTGAGGTTTGTTCGTGCTCTGTTTTCTTTAAAACTGAATGTTTTCATTTTACACAGTGGGATTGTATTTGTTTTTTTGGTTATTTATGAATTAAATTCATAGTTTGGCTTCAAGACGGCAAGTTTACTGTTGTTTATCTGATCAACCGAACATATTGACTTCACAGGAGGGATGTTTATTGGAACATTGTGTTGATGATCAAAGAGACTGAACAGTAATCAATGGGAAATCGCGGACAAAAACGCATGGAAATGGCTGTTGATTTACCTGAAGATAAAAGAGCTTGTAGTTCATTAGACTTTAGGCCAAGTACATCAAACTCATCTGTTCAAACCCACCTGAATTCCACAAATTCCACACCTGAAACCCACCATAACGATATGGATACTTCGTCTTCTGCTTCAGCTTCAAGCCGATCAGAGGAAGAACCTGAAAAAGATTCGGGATATGGTTCGTGTGATTCTGATGATGGAGACCCCAGACATAGTGGTCTTAGAGAATTACAGAGGAGGAGATCATCTGGTGATCTTGGAAAATTGAGGAGTATTTTAGGGAGTTTGAGTGAAGACGGTGATCCTTCTAAGCAAATAGTTGCACTTACAGAGTTATGTGAAGTGTTGTCTTTTGGTACAGAGGATTCACTTTCTAGCATGATGGCAGACTCGTTATCACCAGTTCTTGTAAAGCTGGCAAGGCATGAGAGTAACCCAGAAATAATGTTATTGGCTGTTAGGGCTGTAACATATTTATGTGATGTGTTTCCTCGATCATCAAGCTTGCTTGTTAGACATGATGCGGTTCCTGCCCTTTGTCAAAGATTAATGGCTATTGAGTACTTAGATGTAGCTGAACAGGTATTCTTTGTCATAGAGTTAATTTTTCTGTATTTTCAGACGTAATTGATCATTATATGTAAGTATTTGTTTTTCCTTTTTGTAGTGTTTGCAAGCACTGGAGAAAATTTCTCGGGACCAATCACTTGCCTGCTTACAGGCTGGGGCTATTATGGCTGTTTTAACTTATATTGATTTCTTTGCTACAAGTGTACAGGTATTTAAATATCCATTTTTATTTCAGGAATTAATGGATATTAATTTTGTCCCATTGCCTGTTGAATCGATTTAATCTACAATTGGTTATAAATGGCTTTAAGAATAATTTTTAATTTTCCTTTTATCTGCATTAGAGAGTTGCACTGTCCACCGTGGTGAACATATGCAAGAAACTTCCTTCGGATTGCCCTTCAACTTTAGTGGATGCTGTTCCCATATTGTGCAATCTTCTTCAGTATGAGGATCGACAGGTAGGATTGCATTAAAATTCTATGACGGTTTGCCATTCATCTGTTTAAATATTTACTGACCTTCCAACCTTTATTTGAATAATCTTATCTTCTCAGCTGGTTGAAAGTGTAGCAATATGCTTGATAAAAATATCAGCACAGTTAAGTCAGTCCACTGAGATGCTTGACGAACTTTGTAAGCATGGATTGATTCATCAAGCCACGCATCTTATAAACTTGAATAGTCGAACTACTCTATCCCAGCCAGTTTACAATGTATGCAAATTTTTCTCCATCATCTTCCAAAAATAATTTTCCTCATATTTCCTGCCCTAGAATGATACATTAACTTTGTCATTTTGGTTGGCAGGGTTTGATTGGGTTGCTTGTCAAAGTCTCTTCTGGTTCACTTGCAGCTTTCAGAACTTTATATGAGCTTAATATAAGCAGCATATTGAAGGATATATTATCAACTTATGACCTCTCACATGGAATGTCTTCTCCACATGTGGTTGATGGGCACTCCAATCAGGTTTATATCTTAGCCATTTATGGCATAATTGTCTGACTGGAACAATGAATTTTATTTTTGTTTTTACCCGTATGCATGATTTGCATTTTGCAAACATAGGACATGGGTAGTATGAAATTAACATGCAGACAGGCAATTCTGAAGGAAACAAAAATTTGAGCTTGTTCAGGGGAACTTGACCATGATATGACTTTTTTGATATATTACCTTCTGTCATTAGAAATATAATATTTCAACATATACATCGAATATTTTGTTATAGAGCTATTGTTTGAAACTTGGGAGTGATGAAGTGACTGTTGGTTTTGGCCAACACATGAGATTTAAGCACTACCCAATAAGTATTGGAAGTAGCACCCTCGACATAGAAATGATATTGAAAGGTCTAGTATTGGTGCTTGCAAGATCATTATATACATTTTGCAGAAAGCACTACCCAGTAATTTTTTTTTTTATATTTTTATCATTAGAAATCCCTAGAAACAGGAATGATCTGTGAATGGCTGGTTTTAAATTTTTTTAGCAATGTAGTTGGTTTACTTTGCATTATCAACTTCATTGAAAATTTTGTAGCAAAAAGAGGTAGAGTGGACCTTTCATTTAGTAGGTAGTTTTTTAAAAGTTGGCATTGAAGTTTCTACGCATTTTTTGTGTGCAAATTACAATGTTTGAGGTGGATTCTGAGTTCATTTTGGAGTTGGTTTAATCTAATTAATCCTTTACTTTAATATATGTTGCTACTTAACAATTATTCTCTCTTTTAAGTGTATTTAAGAGATTATGTCAATAAGGAATTAAATAATAGGGTTTTATATAGTTAAGAGGAAATGAACTGACTGGTTATTACTGAATCTGGATCAATTACGGCAATAATGAAATTAGATTATAAATTTTATTTTGTCAAGAGGAAAAGGAACAGAATAGTTATCGCTCAACTTTGTTGCTCAGGTACATGAGGTTCTGAAGTTGTTGAATGAGCTTCTCCCTACTTCAGCTGGAGATCAATGTGTTCAGCTGGTGTTGGATAAGCAAAGTTATTTAGCTGAACACCCTGATCTTCTACAAAAGTTTGGGATGGATATACTTCCCATGTTGGTCCAGGTTAGTTTTCTGACATTTGCAGATCAAATACTGTTTGTTGTCCCTTCCTAGCTTTGTAATATATTCTTCACCCTTTGCACAGGTGGTTAACTCTGGTGCAAATATATACGTTTGCTATGGCTGCCTATCTGTTATCCACAAGTTAGTTTATTTGACCAAATCTGACATGCTTGTTGAATTGCTTAAGTGTGCCAACATTCCAAGGTAAACCTGGCAATAGTGTCTTTTGTGTAACACATACATGATGCATCTTAACTAAAGCTAATGAAGTTCTTTATTTGATGTGGCAGTTTTCTGGCTGGGGTGCTTACCCGAAAGGATCACCATGTGCTCATACTAGCTCTGGAGATTGCTGAGAAGATCCTGCAGAAGCTTTCTGATACTTTCTTGAACTCTTTCGTGAAGGAGGGTGTCTTTTTTGCCATTGATGCACTGTTGACACCAGAAAAATGTTCACAACAGTTGTTTCCTGTGTTTAGTGGCATGCAGCTCTGTTCTAGCTCAAGCCAAAAGTCTTCTGGAAGGGAGGTTCTGAGGTGTTTATGTTATGCTTTTGATACTGGTCAGTCTTCTACGGTTTCAGAATCCGGAACTTGCTGGCATGATAAAGATTCTGTTCATAATCTTGCACAGAAGATTAGAACCACATACTTCTCTCCAGAATTATTTGGGTCTGAGGAAGGACTGACTGATATTCTTCAAAATCTCAAAACTTTTTCTGCTGCTTTAAGTGATTTGATGAATGTGCCTTCTAGTAATGATTCACCTGCTCAAAATGAAGAAAATTTTTATAGTATTTTGCATCAAATAATGGAAAAGCTTAATGGAACTGAACCTGTTTCTACTTTTGAGTTCATTGAAAGTGGAATTGTGAAATCATTGATGAATTACCTGTCTAATGGACTATATAATGGGGAACTTCATGGTGCATATTGTAATTTATCTGTTGTGGAAAAACGATTTGAGGTGCTAGCAAGACTGTTTTTATCTCCTTCAAACATTATTTCTGAAGACTTTCCTCTCTCAGTCCTGATACAGAAATTACAAAGTGCTCTGTCTTCTTTGGAAAATTTCCCTGTCATTTTAAGTCATTCATTTAGGCAGAGAAATTCATTTGCTACTGTTCCATTTGGACGCTGCATAGCACATCCATGTCTAAGAGTTCGTTTCGTGAAAGGAGATGGGGAAACATGTTTAAGTGATTTCTCTGAAGATCTTGTGACTGTTGATCCTTTCTCTTCTTTGGATGCTATTGAAGGATATTTGTGGCCTAAAGTTAGTGTGAAAGGATCCAAAGATGTACAATCAGATTGCCAAGCTATAGATCAAATGAACAGTGAATCTCTTAGTTTACCTTTAGATGCAAAGTCTATCCAAGGGGAAAGTTCAGGGCCTATGGAGCATGAAAATATGTGCGCTGATTTACCTCCTCTCAAGCATGACACAATGACCAGTGATTTGGTTGAGATGCAGGTTGTTATTGTATGGTTTATTAACCTACTTTATCTGAAAAAAAAAATTTATGTGTTGTTTATCATGGAGAGGTTGTGAATATTCTGGGCATTAATTTCTCGGTTTTGCTTTTGTGCAGGAAGATGAGGCAAATGTATCAGTGTTGGCTTCTGAACAAGCAGCAGCTTCAAAGCAATCAAGTCTGGGTGAAACATCATCATTGCATGAAAGTTGTGCTGTAAGTAGTTCTTCCCACAATATAGCTTATAATATCTTTGTTCTGTTTAATTTTGTCCAGTTACAAGCATATATACTAATCTCTGGTTGCTCCCTTTCTCTCTCATTCCTGCTAGGTTTTAAGTAACATCACCTGCTCTTATGTTGCCGCTACTCATTTTGTTTTTCAGGATTGTAACAATGATCATACTTGTAAACTTCTATTTTACATAGAAGGGAAGAAGCTAGACCGAACATTGACAGTATATCAGGCAATTCTTCAGCAGCAAATAAAATCAGATGATGAATTTATTACTGGGACAAAATTGTGGAGTCAAGTACACACAATAACTTATAGAAGAGCTGTGGAATCTCAATGTGATGATCCCCAAAAATGTCTTCATTTAGGTCAAAAGTTTTCGTTATTGGATAGAGTTGAGGCACATATGCATTTTGCTTCATTATTCTCAAGCATGTTTGCTTGTAAACTAGCTTCTGATTTGGACAAGTCAAGTCCGATTTATGATATATTGTACATGCTTAAATGTTTGGAAGTGGTGAATAGGTTTACATACCATTTGATGTCTCATGAAAGAATATTGGCATTTGCTGAAGGTAGAATTGATAACTTGGATGATCTGAAGGTGGGAGTTCGTTTGCTGCATCAGAATGAGTTTGTGAGCACTAAGTTGACAGAAAAACTAGAACAACAAATGCGGGATGCTTCATCTGTTTCAATTGGTGGTATGCCTTCATGGTGTAATCAATTGATGACTTCTTGCCCATTCTTGTTTAGTTTTGAGGCAAAATGTAAGTACTTCCGATTAGCTGCATTTGGTCCACGGCAAGTTCAACCTCATCCACCGTATAATAACTCAGTTGCAGTGAGTGAAAGGCGACAAGGTGCCAGTGGCTTGCCTCGTAAGAAGTTTTCAGTGTGCCGGAACCGGATTCTGGAGTCTGCTGCACAAATGATGGATCAGTATGCAAACCATAAAACTCTTCTTGAAGTGGAGTATGATGAAGAAGTTGGTACTGGTCTTGGTCCGACATTGGAGTTCTATACCCTTGTCAGTCATGAGTTTCAGAAATCTGGCTTGCGCATGTGGAGAGATGATCATAGTTCATTAGCCACCAGGAATAGCTTGCAGGTTGAGGATTTTGAAATAGTGATGTCTCCTTTTGGTCTTTTCCCTTGTCCATGGTCATCTGCAGTGGATACATTGGATGTGATACAATTCTCTGATGTATTGAAAAAGTATGTTCTTTTGGGTCAAGTTATTGCAAAGGCTCTTCAAGATGGACGAGTCTTGGATCTGCCTTTCGCCAGAGCCTTCTATAAGCTTATTCTTGGGAAGGTATTTTACTTTTCTCATATTTTGAATATTTTTGAACTCATGTAAATTTGGAGAAAAGGCTTACATGAGATGGTTTCACCACATCATCATGCTGATGTAGTGAGACTGTCCAATCAAAACTAAGTGGTAGTTTGTTAAAACCACCCACAATAGAAGGAATACTATGGCACAACTGCTATATCACAATTTTAATTGGGTGGTTTTACAATCTGCATGGTGCTGTGGTAATACCATATCATGCAAGTATTTCTCATGAACTTGTCATGATATATGGATTTTGATCTAGTAATTAGTACTTAGGCAAACTTCTTTCTGACAGGAACTTAGTTTGTATGACATCCAATCATTTGATCCTGAGCTTGGTAGCACACTGCTGGAGTTTCAGGCTGTGGTTAATAGAAAAAAATATTCAGAATCAATCTGTGGACAAAACTCAACATTTGATCTTGATTCATGCTTCCGGGGTACCAGGGTTGAGGATCTTTATCTTGATTTTACTCTTCCTGGGTACCCTGAATATGTTCTTACTTCTGAGGCTGATAAGAAAATGGTAAGGCTTTTCTTGATCTAATTCCATATTTTCCCCTGAGATCTGTTAGTTAATGATAGATGGCAAACTCAATTGACTTTATCTTAACATCCTTCCAGGTAAATATGACCAACTTGGGGGATTATGCAGCATTGGTTGTGGATGCTACAATACGCTCAGGAATATCCAGACAATTTGAAGCTTTTAAATCTGGTTTTTGCCAGGTATGTGTAATCGAACAGATTGTTTTCCACTTTTATTGAAATATGAATGGCCTTGATCCTTGTTCTGTTATAAATGCCATTAGAAATGATTTGGAGCCGTGTTTACCAGTATCCTTGAAAAGTATTTCATAAGTAATAACTGCATTATGTTGGTATTTCTTTCTTGAACTCTTAATATTGAACTGACCTCCCAATAGTGAACTTTTTATATTAAGATCTTGAAACAGGAACATTACCTAGTCAGTGAGAGTTAGCTTGAACTAAAAAACTGTTATTTGTTACGACAATGTCTCCTGTGCTCAAGGTGACCCCATTTGGCTGATTTATTTGTATTTTATCTGTACAGGCAAAAAATGCAGTTGTAATGTCAATACTTGCTCTATTTCTGCCATGCATTCTAGATCTTATTTTCTGATTACTGTGACTTACTTGTATGTCTTGAGAACATCACTTTTTAGTATTTATTTGAATGCAACATAGTGGAAGACAATATGAGAGAATATTGAAACCTATGGGGAAAATAAAGCAAGGGAGCCTTGGTGAGGGTTCTTCTTGTTTTTACAAGAAGCATTCTGTTGGTTTTCTTTGAGAAATTTAATGGGTAGAACAAATTTGGATTTCAATATTTATTATTATTTTTAATTTCCTGTCCAGAATGCCATTTTGATATTTTCTGTTGAGATGTTGGTATATCCGTCTTATCATGATGTTAAGTATATTTTCATTAATAATTTTCTAATGTGTGTTTGGTTTCTAGTTGACTATATTTCATTTGTTTTTTCAGGTTTTCCCTATTGAACTTCTTCAGATTTTCACGGAAGAGGAACTTGAGCGTTTACTCTGTGGAGAACGTGACTTTTTGGCTGTATGTATCTTTTCTTTATTTGATCTATTGGTGGGGAATACAGATTATCCTTACTAATTAGTGATCTTGCTTTGAAGCAGTTTAATGAGCTTTTGGATCATATCAAGTTTGATCATGGGTACACGGCTAGCAGTCCTCCCATTATTAACGTAAGTGATACTTTATATTTCTCTTCTGGTGTTTTTGTTTTTAAAATTTCATCTCAATAAATCCCAAAAATTGCTTATTTACTCTGCCGAACACCAGTTATTGGAAATTATAAAGGAGTTTGACTATGAACAACGACGAGCATTTCTTCAGTTTGTGACCGGGGCTCCTCGGCTTCCTCCTGGAGGTTTGGCATCTCTCAATCCAAAATTGACAATAGTCCGAAAGGTCTGAACTAGCAATACATATCTTTCTTGATTTCTTTTGAAGTTAAATCTAGCTATCATTTGTTCACATGTTCTTTCCCTTGTGTTTTCTACAGCACTGTGGTAACTCTGCAGATGCAGACTTACCCAGCGTGATGACTTGCGCCAATTACCTTAAGCTACCACCTTACTCCTCAAAAGTGAACTTTCTTGCCTCTTTAGCATCAATTCAATTATTCGTCTTTTTTTTTTTTTGGATTTTTTTTGCCTCTTGAAATAATGCTGTGCAAACTTTTTTGATAAAATTTGTTGTTTCGTTACAGGAGAGGATGAAAGAGAAGCTCTTGTATGCCATAACTGAAGGACAAGGGTCATTCCATCTTTCATAGACATCCATCACAGGTATATAAAATGTGAATTTTGTAATTAATAGAGATAGTTGCAGGTGGTGTAGATAAAAGGAATGGTGATAGTAGTGGGTTGCAAAAGAGGGTCTAATTATTTCAGAGCAAAGGAAGCTCCCGTTACGACTTGACTTTTGTGCGGGATTTGTATATAAGTGGGAAAATTCAAGGAAAGCTGCTGATTTACTTCTAATGGTGGATTTCAGATTATAGATAGATTGGGTTGTTCTGCTCACATTTCTTGTACAAATCTCTCTTTGTACAGATAGAATTATGGCTGCTCTGCCCTGCAGCTTAGTCTTTATGTTTATGGTTACTAAGTAGTTAATTGCAAATTTAAGGGTTCTTTTCTTTTTTGGTGTTTTGTTTTGTTTTTCAGTTCTCTGTTCTTATTCATTCTTATATGCCATTCCAGTCCAAACGTTCTTCCACAATGACATTTTATTCTCTGCTCAAATAGAGTGTACTTCATGGACTTATTATCTTTTACTTTTCTTGAAGTTTCAGGGAGTTTAACAAGACCCCATAGATGTTAGAAATCATCACTATTTCCCTTCACATTCGTGAAATTGTGACTTACCCCTTGATCATGGAATTTTGACCATATATATTGTATTCATGGGAAAGGAGGTAAGTGATGATTTTTGAAATTTGTGGGAGGTTATTATTTTCCATACTTTAGGGGTTCATTGTATTTTTTAAACATTACAGGGACGTGAAACGTATGAGTTCTTAATAAAAGAGCAATATGCGGGTGGGTCTCCACGGGGGCGGGATTGACGGGGCAGGGATTGCACAATACCCTCAACCGGTGGAGGGGAGTTTTTGGTGGACCATCCCCGACTTTTCCAGGGATTTGGGGAAAACGTCCATCCCTTTTTATGGGTTAGCATGGTATTTTCCTAGACTAGCATAAATTTTTCTGTCCTGTGATTTTTCCCTCAATTAGTGTGACTTTTCTCTCGATAAGAGTGAATTTTCTAGTCAGCATGAAAATTACACTAAATATGCCACAAGCAAATCTAATCCAAGTCAATCTAACCCTTGAACACTTCTTAAAAAATGGAATTAATCACAGGATCCATGAAAACAAGAACAAACCCATTAACAAGATTCATAAAGTTAGAGATTTTTTAAACCTTAATCCTAAACTCTTAACATTTATCCTAAGTCATAAAAAATTATATTAACAAATGCGGTTCACTCTCTCCAACAAAGAATAAGTTGAAAGTTGTAAAGTTGTAAGTAAAACTATCACTTTAATCAATCTTTACCATGATTAATGTTCAATAAGTGATTGGATTTTTAAAAGAGCAAACGACATGTTCCCACTCGAGGTTTAGGAACTCTCGAGTTCATACCCTTGGTTACATTTATTCTATATTTACATCCTTAAACTAATACTGTTAATTAATTTTAAATTTTGACTTGTGCTATTACTATCCTACTCTTCACTTTTTATTTCCCCCCAACGCAGCCACCATCACCATCTAGCCACCAGCACCACCCAGCCGCTGGCGTTGTCAACCTTGTTTCGGCTGGTTTTTCAACCAAAATCACCTCCAACCTCTTGCTTGTAACCCCTACACCAAAACCCAACAAACCCCTTCACCGTTGCACCCTCTCATTGCCGGAAAATGACCTCCTTGGCATTTGCGTTTTCACCCAACTTTGTGGCCAAATTCCTGCGATTCCCTCATTGAAAATTCACCCCGAAGCCACCAATCGAAACCCCTTCATTGCCTTTACAAAACCCACCCTCTCATCGGTCGTCGTCAATCACCACTTGCTACCCAAGTTCCATTCCGACTGCCATGCGACAACTTTTTTTGCGCTGTTTTTCCACTGTTTTCTACCTTTTTGACTTCCCATCCTCCTCTTTGTTTCTTTGTTGTGCATTCTTTAGCCACCAATTATCATCCACCTGCCCAAAATCTCCATTCAAAGTTGATACCACTAGAAACGGGAAAAAAAAAAAAAAAACTTAAGGAATTAAAGAAGGAATAAAAAAAGTCGAGATCTATGTACAACAGATCACACCTACCAAGAAAAAAGTATTTTGTTTTGGTTCGACCTGTATTCCCATATGAAATAGGGGACGATATAAATTTTACAAAACTCTTCCCCCAGGATCTTACTAAAACAATATGCATCTCTAGCTATGACGTTCATTGTAGCTAAAAGTATGAATTTGCATAGCTAAATGGTTTAGCTACAAATGCAATGTTTTGTAGTTTATCGTAGCTAAAAGTGACGCAGCTAAAAGTTAGCCATGTAACTTTTTGCTTACCTAGCCAACAGTTTATATTTTTTGTTATGGATGAGATTAATATGTAACAAAAAAACTTAAATGTTTTTGCCATAACAATAATATGTTTGTAGCAAAAGCTTTGCCTTTATAGCCATGGCAAATAGGTTGTATAGTTATGTTTGCATTTTAGTTACACAAATATAAATTTATAACTAAAACTTGAAAATTATATCCTTTTTGGAAATGGCAAACCATCAGCTATTTGAATATTTGAGGAAATTCCTCAACCAGCTGCCCAGCCAAGCACATGCCGTTTTTTGCTTATGGGTGGGTGCAACGGTGAAGGGGTTTGGTGGGTTTTGGTGTAGGGGTTATAAGGAAGAGGTTGAAGGTGATTTTGGGTGAAAAACTAGTTACAACAAGGTTGAAAACGCCGACAACTAGGTGGTGGTGGTGGCTGGATGGTGATAGTGATGGTGGCTCATGACTATGTGGGTGGAAATAAAAAGTGAATGGTAGGATGGTAATAACACAAGTTAGAGTTCAAAATTAATTGACAGTGTTAGTTTAAGGATATGAATCTGAAATAAATGCAACTAGGGATATAAACTCAAGATTTCACTAAACCTTAGGTGGGAACATGTCGTTTGCTCTTTTTAAAATTCAAAACTGCTCCAAAGAAAATTTTGTTGAAAAAGAGAGAAAAGTGATGAAATGTTAGGTTTTATACAGCGTTCTAAAAATCGGACCAGACTGGCCAGTCAGACTAGGACTTGGTAGCCTGTCTGGTCCAATCGGGATTATAAGGGTGTTTTTGCTATATTTCAAACCTTTAGAGACTAGCTTGTAATTTTCTAAGAGTGTTTTTGTTAGATTTCAAACTTATATGAGCTACTTGAATTTTTAAGGGAGTTTTTTTCAAATGTTAAGGGACTAATAAATTTTACATGGGGGTCGGATCGGTCAACTTGGGAACCGGGCCCTTGACTGGGTGAAGGCCTGATCCGGTTTTCAAAACATTAGTTCTATATTAGGGTACAATTGGAAAGTTGTCATTTGGTGGTTATATCATATAAGGGGATAGGGTTGGGAGAGTTGGTTAATTATTATTTGGATAAATTAAGTAACCCCTAAAATATTGTATAATAATTTGAAAACAGGAAAAATAATAATAATAAATAATAGAATCTAGTATTGACGTAGTGACATTCCTTTCCACCCAGCGAACCTGAAACTATCTTCTTTCATTCTTCCCTCGCATTATCTCTTTAGTCTTCTCGCTATCGCTATGCAAATCAAACTAAACTAAGCTAAGCTTTAAGTTAAGCTGTGCCCTTTTCTCTTTCTTTATGAACTTAACACTTCCATCATCTTCTGCTTCATCTTCATCTTCTCCAATCTCTAATCCTTTTCCCATTACACACACTCTTCCTCTCCACTGGGTCTCTTCACCTCCTCACCCTTCCTCTATCACAACCTCAAAACCCAGTCGCCCCTTTCGCCTCCAAACCACCAACTCCACAAGCACTGACCTCTCTCTGTCTAATCCCTCCAGTAATTCTCCATCTCCATCCAATAATTTCAATGATGACCAGGCCCTCCTAACTCTCCTCCGCCAAAGGAAAACTGAAGAAGCTTGGATTAAATACACCCAATCTACTCACCTTCCCAACCCCACTTGCCTTAGCCGCTTGGTCTCTCAACTCTCCTATCAAAACTCAATTTTAAGCCTCTCACGCGCCCAGTCCATCGTCACGCGCCTCCGCCATGAGCGTCTGCTGCACCGTCTGGATGCCAACTCCCTCGGCCTTCTCGCCGTCGCCGCCGCCAAATCTGGACACACCCTCTACGCCTCGTCCATTATCAAGTCCATGCTCCGCTCCAGCTACCTTCCTCATGTCAAGGCATGGAGCGCCGTTGTCAGCCGCCTCGCCGCCTCCGCGGACGACGGCCCTACTGAGGCAATCAAGCTCTTTGACTCAGTGGTTCGTCGGGTCCGCAAATTTTCGGACCCCACAATTGTTTCTGACTCACGGCCCGACACGGCAGCCTACAATGCTGTGTTGAATGCTTGTGCAAATTTAGGTAATACTAAAAAATTCTTGCAATTGTTTAATAGGATGAGTGAATTTGGTTCTGAGCCTGATGTTTTGACCTATAATGTTATGATTAAGTTGTGCGCTAGAGCTGGTAGGAAAAATTTGCTTGTGTTTGTGTTGGAGAGAATTCTTGAAATGGAAATTCCTTTGTGTATGACTACATTGCATTCGCTTGTGGCGGCGTATGTTGGGTTTGGTGATTTAGAAATGGCTGAGAATATGGTTCAAGCTATGAGAGAAGGGAGGAGAGACTTGTGCAGGATTCTTAGGGACTTGAATTTCGATGACTTGAGTGAAGATTCAAGGGGAAATGAAGGAGATGAAGATGTGTTCGAAAAGTTGCTTCCTAATTCGATTAGTCCGAGCAGTGAGCCACCATTGTTGTCTAAAGTTTATGCTCCTAACTCGAGAATTTACACGACTCTGATGAAGGGTTACATGAATGAAGGTCGTGTGTCTGACACAGTGAGAATGTTAGAGGCAATGAGACAGCAGGATGATAGTGCCAGTCATCCTGATCATGTTACATACACAACTGTTGTTTCTGCTCTTGTGAAGGCCGGGTCAATGGACAGGGCTCGGCAAGTGCTTGCTGAAATGACAAGAATTAGTGTGCCTGCAAATCGAATTACTTATAATATTCTTCTCAAGGGTTATTGTCGACAGTTGCAGATTGACAAAGCAAAGGAACTGCTCCGGGAGATGTCTGATGATTCAGGGATTGAGCCTGATGTTGTTTCATATAATATTTTGATTGATGGATGTATACTGATTGATGATAGTGCAGGGGCCCTTGTATTATTCAATGAGATGAGAGCAAAAGGGATTGCTCCCACTAAGGTCAGCTATACCACATTGATGAAAGCTTTTGCCTTGTCGGGTCAACCTAAACTGGCAAGGAAGGTGTTTGATGAGATGGTTAAAGACCCGCGAGTGAAAGTTGATTTAGTTGCTTGGAATATGTTAATCGAAGGACATTGTAGAATGGGATTCATTGAAGAAGCGAAGAGACTTGTTCAAAGAATGAAAGAGGATGGTTTCTACCCTAATGTGGCAACATACGGCAGCCTTGCAAACGGGATTTCACTGGCTAGAAAACCAGGAGAAGCACTTTTGCTTTGGAAAGAAGTAAAAGAAAGGTGTGAGGTGAAAAAGGAAGGCATGAAATCAGATTCTGATTCACTGCCACCGTTGAAACCTGATGAGGGACTGTTAGATGCTCTAGCTGATGTATGTGTGAGGGCTGCCTTCTTTAAGAAAGCTTTAGAAATTATAGCATGCATGGAAGAGAATGGGATACCTCCAAATAAAACAAAGTATAAGAAAATTTATGTGGAAATGCATTCAAGAATGTTTACCAGTAAGCATGCCTCACAGGCCAGGCAGGACAGGAGAAAGGAGAGGAAGAGAGCCGCTGAGGCTTTCAAGTTTTGGTTGGGTTTACCTAATTCTTATTATGGAAGTGAATGGCGACTAGAACCTACAGAAGAAGATGATTACTTAGAAGATGATTCTGTGTAATTCAGTACATTACTGTATACTACATTACTTGAATTTGAAAAAACAAGTTTTAATGTATCCATAGAATTTGAACCAAATGTCATATGTTCTGGTTTTAGTCGTCATAAACAATAGTATCCAAATCCATCCAAATATTTCTGGATCTGTATGCAAATGACTAATATATTATTTTGTCAAAATGGATCGACTACTCTGTAATTCTTCTGGACTGAGCATGAACATTATCGATATTGAGCTGATCCTAACTATAGCAAAGTGTTGATAACAAAGAAATTGCGCCAATAGACCTTTGAAAGTTGAGTGTTTAAATTCATCCAATATCACTAGATATACAATTATGTACAGATGAATCTGTTATACACGATGGCATAAAACTGTCAAAAGGTCTGCATTTTGGCATTGGATGAACCGAAACCCGGTAATCTAGCAGCATCTGAAGTATTGTTACAGAGCATGAGAACACGGAAGAGAAGAGGGAAAAAAACCTGCCCGGCTGCCCCCTAATGTTGCACACATTCAGCCTCTTGACCTTAATGGTTGACTCCGTGAATAGGATGATGATAGTACCTGCATAAGAATAGCACCATCAATAAAAGTAGCAAGAGCTCGAGGTATCCTGTCAATATAACGTTGGATGTTATCAGAAATTCAGAATCACACCCATCTCTGGGTGAATGACAGTGAATTTTATTACTAAAGTTTTCAAACAACACTATTACCTCAACATATTAAAAAAAAAAAAAAGTTAATTGAGCATGAAGCAATCTGAACATTCAAAAGCTAGTGGGTCAGAAGCCAATGGCACCACATTGGCATGATGGAATGGTATCGGAGGGAAAAGATGAAGCTCAGGAAAAGGTTACTATTGAAGATCTTGCTGTCTTGTCAACTATAATTCAATTTTTTTTTTTCTTTCTAATCTCATTTATACCATTACCAATAATGAATCTTTTTGTAATCTGAAATCCATTGTTTGATGACATGTCTGGAGTTCGCTAAGAGCCTAAGAGTTAATGATATTACAGTACCTGATATGTCTTTGGCCCCTTCTTGAGTAGATAACCAACAGTGTTTAAGTTATCCACAAATGTATCAATGTCTGGAACTCTAAGGCCAATCCTATCTGCCAAACTGTATATTTCCTGCAATACAAGAAGTAACTTTGATTGTAAGGGAAAAACTTTTTGCTTCTAGAAATGATAGATAACGAAAGGAAGCATACGGAGATCGAAAAGCAATCTTTCTGCTGCAACTCTGATTGCTTATTAAGGGCACTTAAAAACCGTTTTGCTTCTTTCTGTTGGCTCATTCCCCCACTCCGACCAAAATCCACAAAACCATGCTCATCAACATACTTATCATACAGGGATTCTTTCATAATTTCAACCACCTCCTGCAAAGATGGTCAAACAAAAGAGATGTTTATTTGTTTTAAGCTTCAACAGAAATTTTAGGTATTGTTAATTTGTTCAACTAACGGCTTCGATTGGTACTTGTTATCCAAAACCTTGAAGTACAATAGTGATTCTTGAGCATATTCTTCTGTCGCATTACATCTAAAAATGGTAAATCTTTTTTTTTTTTTTTCAGCTTTATAAGTTTAATATGTAAGTTCCTGATCGTTCCTGAATTAATATTTTCGTATTTCACCAGAGCAAATAGAACTTTAGTGCTTGAATTATTTTGTTAAAAGGTTAATTCAAATTCAATCCACAGACTTACTCTTTGTAAAGAAGTTAATCATAAAAGATGTAAGGACAGACGTATCATCGATCATCATTCAGGTATGACAAATATTGGCTGACCATTATCTGACCAAATTAACTTACCATTGCATCTTGTGCTGTTATTTCTTCTCTTAAGTCTAGCTTTGCTCGGGCTTCTGCCAGCCTCACCAGACTTTCAAGTTGCCTTGCTGTTATAGGTGTACTATCAGCAGATGTATTATGGTCTCTCAGTTTTAAGTAAAACTTCTGTAGGATTTCTGCTGCTGGTCGTGACATTCTGATACCAAATAAATAAATTACCAGAGTAAACATTTGCATTATAGTTCAAGGTAATTGCAGCATGTAGAGGTCATATCAAATCACCTAGGGAAGACAAACGTTCTTGCATAAGCAATATATTTGCGAAGAAGTGGAGCAGGTAGTGGAACAAAATTACCATCCTTCCTTGGGTCAAGTCTTAGTCTTGAAACTAGAGAACCACCTTTTACACTTATATCTACCCCATCAGTACTCTCTGATGCTGCATTTCTTAAATAGAAGGCAATCATGTTGAAGTCCTATCGTCACCCAAGATTAAAGCAAAAACAATCTCGAAGCTGAATTTTGTTAAGTCAATACACCACCTGTTCTTAACTTTTTGGCTGCTGGAGAATGTTGTTGATATCCAGAATGAAGCTGCAAGAGATAAACCAAGTCAGTTGTACTTCTCAAATTATGTTCCAATTGCCAAACATGATCAAAAGTTTGTATTTGAGCTAATGGAGACATTAGCATGTTAACAACTGGCCAAAGTTTACAAGCTCTTGAAAAGAATTTGCTATCATTTCTTGATGGTGTTGATATACTATATTATTTCTGCACCAGTATAAAGCATCCAGACTAGAAAACTTACTGACATGATGTGATCTGAGACTCTCTTGTCCAGTAGTTCATCAGGTTTATCGAGTAATATGAAAGCTAAATCAAATCGTGAGAGGAGAGCAGCACTCATTTTCAAATTTTCATTCACTGTTTTTGCTCGGCTGAAATTTGAATAGATAATATTAATTGTTACAACCTACATAATAAAAACAAGTGTAATATACAGGAACCACTGCAAAAACGTCTTTCACTAGACAACATGAGCTTAATATGTTTCTTAAACAGAAGTTAGTCAAGTTGCAGTTCATCCATGAAAACTCATATTGCTAATGTAGTTACAAAAGAGAGAGAGAAAAATTAGCATGCTATATTCTCAGTTTTAAGGGAAACATGGAGGAAATACTGGTTAACAATTCAGGGAACCGGTCAGTGCTGATAAGAGCACATTTAATTATTGTCCTAAGGAAAAACAATCTAAATGCATCCATTATCAGCTTATGAGAGTTTTCTATGAAAATATGAAGTGATAAATAGAATTTCTAAAAGAATACTTATAATGACCACCAACAGGGTTAGCTGCTGCCAAGACAGAAGTTCGTGCTGATAAACTGGCCACAAGTCCTGCTTTTGCAACAGAGACACACTGTTGTTCCATGGCTTCTAGTAAGGCCTGCGCTAATAGCAATAAGGCAATGAAGTAAAAATATATCCTCAATACTTGAAGATCAGTATAGTTTGTACGAATTCAGGTCAAACCTGGTGTTCTGCGGACATTTTATCAAACTCATCAATACAGCATAATCCACTGTCAGCAAGTACCATAGCACCTATGAACTTGAATTGTCACAAACAAGAGTAAACGTGGAAATTTATGATGAAGAGATGATATAAAAACCTTAGTCCGTTATGTAGATCAAAACGATTTTGATTGTTCAGTTTTTTATTGCAAATAAACAATGTCTATGCTGCACAGTTGATAAAACTTTAGTATGTCATGTAGGCTCAGTTTTCTATGTTTGGCAAAAGATTTTTGGAATCAACTGGTTTTAGGCTCATCACAATTAACAAATCATGAGGATCATAATTCTCTTCACAGCTTGGTAAGGCAATAGATAAGACCAGAACCAAATGTCCATATCTTTCTCACCTCTCATGTTGAAAGAGCTGAAATTATTTGTGAAAATTCTTTGGCTGCTTCAGAGTTCAGACCAGTTACTGTTGAAGTTATCATCTTATACATGGGTTTTATGGTTCTAACAGTTCACCTTTTACAGAATGAATCAAATCTAAGATTTTTATATATTATCATATAAGAGATCAACACATCATGATTTTCTCAATAGCTCCAAATTTTTTTAATTAAGAGTTCGCCCTTCAAGAAGTTAGGATCAGATGTAAACTAACATGCTTCCAGAAAGTTAGTGTCCTAAAGTCCATTACTATCACTGGTCAATATACAAGATCAAGATACTTAAATGAATATGACCTTTTGAAAGACAACTGAAAGATATTCAAAGTGGAATTTGAAAACCAACACATACAGGTGTCCAATCATAAAATAAACCTAAAATTTCTGATGGACAGGAAAAACACTGCACTCATAATTTATTATACAAAGCTAGTCCATGACCTTTGGAACACATTATGTTATTTCGCTAGATAGTCTGTAGATAACTAAGATAGCCAAAGTATCACATGGTGAAATAACACAGAAGTAGACCCTTACCAGCCTCAAAGGCATAGTCACTTGTCATGGAATCCTTCACTACAGCTACAGTGAGGCCAGCCTTGGTTGTGGCATTACCACACACATATATTCCACGAGGAGAAACAGCAGCTGCAGCTTGCAGTAGTTGGCTCTTGCCGAGTCCAGGATCACCTAGCAAAATGACAATAATTAATGATCAAGCCAATGTCTTTACCATTTTAGAAATGTGCACAATAACCTAGAATTCAGCGATGTTTTTCATGTTACATCATTTCCATTCTCATGTATATGTGAGACAAAATAGTTTAACAGCTTTAGTATTATTACAAAGCAACCGAAGATATTAAGCATACCAACAATTATGACATGGATGTCTCCTCTGACAGGGACCTTGTTTCTGTCTGTTGAATATTTTCGTACACCACCAAACAGTGCTAATGTTATTCCCGCTGTCAAGAGAAAAAAAAAAATTGATAAATGCACCATTCTATTATGAACTCTAGATACCTTGCTCGATAAGAAATATTGATAAGTTACAAATCATTACATCATGCTACTTGGCAACAGATTCATGCCAAACATTACTATATATGACCAGCCCATAACAGTGAGGAAAGCTAGTATAGGGCCAATACAACAGAATTTCATATACTAAACTTGAACGATTGTCCAAATGTATATATTATCACCTATTTTAGCGAATAGAGTCAGTAAATGCTCTTATTAAATCCATGGGCAACTAAAATGAGGGGTTTTAGATGGGAATTTCATGCTGCAAAATAAAACATTATTCATTTCCCAAGGAAGCAGAACATCATAGTGAAGCCAAACTATAAAAATTAATAAAATAGAAGAAATAACAGGAAAAAAAATAAAACCAATACTGGCAAATAAAGAAAAAGGATTCCAACTATTGGGAGGAAACAGTGCTCATAAAAGTACACCTTTAACAAGTTCATGTCCATAGATAGATGGGCAAATAGATTGAACAAGTTGTCGGAAGATATCAGAACCATATTCCTCCGAAAACTTCACAATAAATTCCAGATCCCTTGGAGAGAATAAGAACAAATCAGCCAGCTCCAAAGCTCTAGCATTAGAATTAGAATCTTGCAAATCCTTGGCATTAGACTGTGACTTGGAATTTTTAATGGAAACTGCTTCAAGATACAAATAGTAGAATCCCTGATTTTTGCTTTTTGATTTACCTGAAATTTATCAAAGTTTCCTTGAGCTTCCTTAGTGACCGGAAATAGTTTAAGAAACGCATATTAGGCATACTATTATTTAACATGCAGGAAAAATTATTAACAAAAACCAACACATTACTGCATTTAGGAGAAGGTTATGTATGTACCATATAGAATCTCATAAATAGCAACCACAAGTTAAATCTAATTACCTGAGAAGTGAGAGTGCCTTGTTAATTTTTAACATCATAGAATATTTGAATACAAAGCATATATTTATTCAAAAAAGTATAGGCCGGCAGTGTTATATTCTTGTGATGGGAATCTCATGAAATAGCTCTGGTTGCTGAGGTGGCACTCATTCTAGGTTGTATCATGTGACCAAGATTATGAACTACTTATATTGCATTGTAAATATTCTGACTAAACATTTGAATTCAAATGTCCTGGAACTTTAAATGCATACAAACTAAAAGTATCCATAATGATCATGCAAAAAATCGTGATATGTAAAAAATGCATACAAGTGCAAAAGAAACCCCTTTAATATACCTCCTCCAATGTCCATGTAATTGTTAATTACTCTTATAATTCCAGTAACAGTCACAACATCTCCAGGGATGCAGGCATCAACAAGATCTTCAGACAGTTCACATTCTACAGTACGAGGCACTCGACCTTCTTCATGATCTTCGGGTTTTAGCAACTCCTGCAGTCTGAAGAAGTAGAAAAAATAATAATAAAACTAATAATAAAATAAAAACACTGAAAATTTTCCTGCATAAGGTCTGTGAATATCAAAATAGCCCAAAATTTATGTGTAAGGTGTTAGTGTGTAAAAGGCACTAACCTTATTTTCTGAAAATCTATTTTTTGAGCAGAAGAGCGAACTGGAGTGAAGGTTCTACTTTTGCACCCATGTAAAGTACAACTCATTGGAGGTGAAAATTTTCCCTCAGGAAATACACGTGGAATGTTGGATTTGCACTTTGAACATTCAAAACACATTTGTATCACCAAAGGCCTCACAGTGCTAGCTTTTACTACCGATCCACGGACAGATACAAGCTTGTCTGTCATTTCACCAGATAACACATCAGCTATGAAATTCTTCAACATAACCATTGTTTATTACTTCATGTGAATATAAACAAAATTTACCAATATATGCTGCTTTCAAATTCTTCAAAGCAATCACTGACTCAGGGTAGTTATGAAGACGGATGTTTATCTTCATTTCATCTTCCAATTGGTTCTCCCATTTGGTTAACAGAACCTACTTTAAATACAAGCAATTAAAATATTATCAAATATCCTTTGACCTCCTTCTAATGTTTGACTTAATTACAGAACGACCCGTTACATTGAAAATACAGACCAAAAGAAACCCTCCATTGGAAATTGAAAATCTTCATGAATCCCTCGAAATTCATCAAAGACCCCTTTTGTAAAATTAATTCTACCTAATTTTCAAACTAGTTGTCCACTGTAATTAAGCCAAATAGATTAACCAATAAACAAATGCTGAAAATTTAATAATTTCTGCTATAATTGCTTGTACCTTGTGAACTGCAGTACTCATACACAGAAGAGCCACCTTAGGTTTATCCTCTAAAGCAGCATAAAAGGCCTCAGCGTCGCATATTTTTCGAAAATTTTGAAAATCAAGCCATAAAACGAACACGCCGCTGTCATCCTTTACCTGCTCTCTGACAAAAATTAAGTCTATACCCAACAAAAGCTGAATCAAAATAGGTGATAAAGCAAAAATCGTGTGATAGGTGGACCTGAAATGCTAGATCTAAGCCTGGAGGACTGGAGAAGAAGCCAATGAGATCGAATGTGAGCATCAACCTATCGTCGTCGATTGAAAACTCGTTGTCGGGAAAGTATATGGCCAAGATTTCGCCGATGTCGCTTGTGTCAACTGAGCGCAGCTTGCTCTTCGCGCCATCACCATGCGTTCCGAACATCGTTATCGGGTACTGACTCACTGAGTGCTGTTTCTGTTTTGGCGGGAGAAAAATTGTGAGCGAGAAGATGTAGGGAGTTGTTTTGCTAAATTCTAGTGTGTATGGGTCGGGTCGGAATATTTCTTTAAAACTTAAATCCTGGCCTCCCTTCAAAATTTAAATTTATCTAATAATGTTCGTATTTTTTTAATTATGAAATATTTCAAAAAAAAAAAAACTGACTTTATTAAGTAGTCTAAAAAATCGTTTGAAATTTTAAAAAATAAAAAAGATTTGTAAATTTTATTTTAACAAAAAAAAACCTCTTGTTGATGTGTGATTTTTACACCAACGAAACACACGTGTGAAATGTTGAGCTGGCCCAAAAAGACACACATGAATGTAAAGAAAAATGACAGTAAATGCAATGGTGATAGTTTTTAAAGTGGTTCGGATGCTAAGGTAGCAAATCCTATATCCACTGATGCTTATATTGATGAGAAGGGTCAGGTCGTTTTAACTGACTGACTTTACAATGGTAATACAAGGTATCAAATACTGAAAATTCTAAAGAGAGAGAGAGAGAGTAGCTAATCAAATGTAAAATATGCGAATCCCCTTAATGAAGGAGGAGCTCTCAATTTATAGTGAGATGCCTAAAACTAATGATTATTGAATCTGCAAGTTGGTGAGATTATCCGTGCAAATCCTTCTTTATGTCACATTGCCCACCTTCCAGAGTGATTTGCGCGATTTAGAGTAGGGATTAGACACGTGGGATCATCACAGCTTCTGGCTGGTCTGACTCACACCCACTACTCTAACGAAAGCAGGCAGCAGGTGTACCCATGATCTGACTTTTGGATGCTGACTGAACCTTACGTCAGCCCTTATATTTTTTAGGCCTAACAGAAGTCCTCTAGTTTTTAAGGTTTGAGGATCAAACCTTGGAAACTATAAGTCATGCCGCGATTGGATGATTTCTGGAGATTCTGGTGATTCTGACCTGTTTGAAAGTAGGTCGGGATGACACTTTTTGCGAACACGACCTCGCATGATCATTGTTCGCAGAGGATGAGCGACCTGATTTTGTCAGGCGTTACTTGTTGTGCTTTAGGGATGGATGCATTTAATGAAGCAGTCTCTGCGCTGACAAATGCGTCCTGCAGGTGATAAATGCCAGCCAGGCGCTTTAAATGCGTTGTACGCCGACACAGTACACTTTATCAGAACATTAAATGCATGGCATGCTGGAATAACGCCCTTTACCAGAGCATTAAACGCAGATTGAGGGGCAATTAATGCTCTGAGAGAGAGATGACCGTCGTTTAAGCTTTTCAACGGGAAAGATGAAGGTTTGACTTTCTCCAATCGTGATGCTCACTCTTCCCCGCTGATGTGCGACACGTGGCCATGATCAACGGTGAGAAATTTTTTGCCACCCAAATGTCGTTTTGATTCTGAGAGAAACTAACGTCGGTACATGCACTATAAAAGCTCAAATCTTTCTCAGGCAATGTCACCAGTCTTTTTCACAGAGAGCAAGAGATTTTCGCGAGCTTGAAACCTTTGTCTTCCAAACCAGCGTCTTTCCCATATTCGAAGTAGAAGCCATCTTTGTACTCCGAGAGGTTAAAACCTTTTTTTTTTTTTTTTTTTCCTTATTTTCCATGGTTAAGTGGCGTCAGTCCGCCGGTAACCCATCGGAGACGAGATGCTTATGTCAGGTTCGAGCCATGTATGGCAACTCGAATCATGCTGTTATGGTTTCTTTGGGATTTAGGGAGTTTGTTTCCCTCCACGTCATCATACGAAATAGCGTACGACAGCTAAATGACCCTCGTGTTTGTCGCTTTAGCAAACTAGCAGAATGGACCCCTCAACAACTAGATTCGAACAGGGAACCGGTTCGTCCCCACAGGGTGCTCCGAGTATCCCTCCCAAGGTCTTCTCGGTACTTACAGAGGATGAGCTCGAGAAGGTAATAAAACAGTACGGTATCGAGGTGGACGTTTTCCTCGACGTGGCACACTCATCGCGTTACCCGTTAAGTGGTCTGGCCGCGATCTCCGAGGAGATCATCAAGGGCGGGGGATTGATCCCCCTACACCCTTTTATCAGGTCACTTTTGGACCACTTCGGGATAGCGCCGATGCAGCTCACTCCAAACGTGTATGTGATTGCTGTCGCAATGTACATTGCGTGTCGTGAGAATGGGCTAGGCGAACTGACGGCTGTGGAGCTCGGCTGCTCGTATTTTTTGATAAAGAGCAAGGACAAAGATTCTTATTATTTGTCCAGACGACCTACCATAGCCGATGGGATACATAGCTAACCTAGTAACGCGGGGGCCTACGAAACGAAGTTTTTCTTCTTTCGTTACGACGGCCATTACCGTTTTCAGGAACCGAGTATGTTCTTTTCCCTTTGCAAACTCATTAAATTTGGAATGTGTTTTTTTTCTAACGACCTAATTCCTTTTTGACAGTTAACAAGACGATCGACTTATGGCTACTCTTCGATCCGACTAGGATCGTGAATTTCGGCTTCCTGCCCGAGGACAGACTCGACGTGAAGAAGCTCGTGACGACCGCGAATCTGCGGAAATACGGGTTCTTCAATGCAAACGCGTCTCTAGAGTCCCCATTGAGTAAGTCTTGCTAACTGGTTCTTTTCTGGTCGTGAAATGAAACACTTGCTAACGATGCTTGCATGCAGCGACCATGCCTCCGAAGGAGTCAGAGCAGCCACGACGAAGGCCGCTTAATTTTCCTCGGTCAAGAAAAGCCAAGGTGATCGACGCTGCTCCGACCGTTCCCCTGGCTGAAGGTGCAACATCGGGCCTACCGGTGCGATCTGTTGGAACTTCTCAGCCCCAACCGTCAGAGGACGCGCCAATCCGAACCACAAAGGTCTCCCAACCGTTGCCTGCTCGCCCGAGGCTAAAGACAATGGCTCAGCGAAAGAGGAGGCAGATTCAGGTCGAATAGTCAGAGACCAAATCTGATGGTGATCAACCCAAGAGGTCGCGGTCGGACGCGAGGAGGTCGGGTAAGGAACCGATGGACACGACCATTGTCGAAGGCACGAAGAATGATACTCCTCTACTGGACTCGCTGGGGAACCTGTCGGAGTACCTGCAGCCGATAGTCTACACCTTACTGGAATGCGGACTCTCGGAATCATTTGAGCAGTTCGCAGATTCCAACGACGTGGACCTAATGTCCACATCGATCCAACATTTAAGCAAGGCGAACGAACTGTCCTCGGCGAGGACTACCCTTAGCTCCTTTTGATTAGCTAACTCTTTCTTTGTTCGCAGGTCCTGCTTTCCATGCGAATATCCCTGGAGAAGGTTCAACTGGGAGCCGCAAAGGGGGAGGTCGCTCTGAAGGAAGAGAACTCAATGCTCAAGTGAAGCTTGGAAGCTATCGAAACAGAGAGAAACTTGTCTTTTGAGTTGATGAATTGGTACCTGAACGAAAGAGACGCGACTCTTTGAACAGTGGACTTCCAAAAAGCGGAGCTTGAGCAGCATGCAAAGGAAACAAAAGAGCTTCAAATGACCATAGCCAGGCTCTCCAAGGAGGTCGGAGAGAAGGACCAGGAGCTCAAAGCGACCTGTTTGTGGGCTTTGCGAACAGAACAAGAGAGGGATGCCTCCGAGAAGCAAAGGCAAGCTCTCGAGGTTGAACTTTAGGCAAGTCAGGGAAAAGTTGCTTCCTTGACCGAAGAGATGCAGAATCAGGCAGTAGAGGTCAAGGAGAAGGTTGCCAATTGGGCAATCAAGTCTATATATGCCTTGTGATTGAAGAATCCGCGACTTGATATGTCCGACCTTCCAGAGGACTGGCAGGATACCCTCATGTCCATGGCGCAGGAGGATGACGAAGCGACGGCTGCCCGAGCATCTGATCAGACAGGAGTTTCGGGACATGCCTCGAAGAAACCCTCAGCTCACCAGCCCTAGGATGGTGAGGTCGATCCTCTAAGAGCCAGATTAGGGAGTATAGTCGTGCCATTTTGCCTGTTGTACTCTCCTCATTAATGAAATACCTTTTTGCTTTTACAACTTCTGTTCGCTTTATTATTCATGAGTACATTCTGATCGCTTACATTATTAGAACAAGTGTGATAACATAACACATTTACACGAACAAGATTACATGCGAAGATTATTATAAGCGCACAAAATAACACTTTACAAGGAAATGATTTACAAAAATCAGAAATTAATTTACAAGGAAAACTGAGTTCAGAATTATTGATAGTATGGTCGAAGGTGCTCAGCATTCCAAGCTCGGGGTACTTTGGAACCTTTCAGCCTTTTGAGATGACAAGTCTCCGGTCTTATCACTTTGTCGATACGGTATAGACCTTCCTAGTTCGGTCCTAACACTCCCGCACTTGGTTCCCTGGTACCGAGAAGGACTTCCTTTAACACAAGGTCGCCGACCTAGAAGTCTTTTCGTCTGACCTTTAAATCAAAGAACCGCTTTGCGCGTTGCTGGTAGGCTGTTATCCTTAGCGAAGCCTTGCTGCGATGTTCTTCAACAAGGTCTAGGCTTGCTCTCATAAATGCTTCGTTGTCAGCCTCATTGTACAAGTCCCTCCAAAGTGAATCAGTTCCTACCTCTACAAGGATCATTGCTTCGCATCCGTATGCTAGCGAAAAAGGTGTTTCTAAGTTGGAGGTTCTTGGAGTTGTTATGTACGTCCATAGGACTTCGGGGAGGTCGTCAGCCCAATTCCCTTTGGCTGCGCCAAGTTTGGCCTTTAGAGTGCGCTTGATGGTTTTGTTGACAGCTTCAATTTGGCCATTTGCTTGTGGCCTTGCGATTGAGGCGAATTTTTTATGGATGCCTAGCTCGTCGCAAAACTGCTTGAATTCCTCGTTGTCAAACTGTTTCCCATTATCCAAGATGAGGGTATGAGGAATTCCGTAGCGGCACACAATATTCTTGAAAACGAAGTCTTTAAGCTTTTTGGTTGTGATCGTGGCTAGCGGCTCGGCTTCCACCCATTTGGTGAATTAATCTACCACGACCACGACATATTTGACTCCCCCTTTACCGACTAGCATGGGACCGATGAGATCGATCCCCCACATGGAAAAAGGCCAGGGGCTAGTCATTGTTATCAGTTAGTGGGAGGGAGCTCGCGGTATGTTCGCGAACCGTTGACACTTATCACACCTCTTGACAAAGTTGTAGGCGTCATCTTGGATTCGGGGCCAATAGTACCCTTGACAAACAACCTTGTTCGCAAGAGATCGCGCGGCAGTGTGATTACTGCATATCCCTTCGTGTATTTTCCTCATGATGTATTCTGCTTCTTCGCTGATTACATATCGAAGGAGAAGGGCACTAAATCCTCTCCTGTACAGCTGGTCCCCGATGAGGGTGTAACGAGCAGATCTTGTTTGCAGAACCCTTGCCTCGACCTTGCCGTCAGGCAAGATCCCATCCTTGAGGTATTGGAAAATGGGAGTCATCCAGGAATCTGATTCTATCACATTCATGGCTTGTTCGATCGGGCTGATACTTGGGGCCTCGATGAATCGAACAAGAATGCTATTCAGCGCTTCTGAGTCCAACGATGAGGCTATTCTTGCTAGCGCGTCTGCCACAGAGTTGCCATCTCTGGGAATCTGAGTGATCGCAAAGTGCTTGAACAGCTCGAGTGCGGCCTTAGCTTCTTTCAGATAACATATGTTTTCTTCCTTGGCTTAGTATTCTCCTAAAATTTGGTTAACAACCAACATGGAGTCGCTGTGGACACTAATCGCGGTTGCCCCCATTTCTCTGGCCAACCGCAATCCAACGAGCAGAGCTTCATACTCGACCTCATTGTTGGTTGCCTTGAATCCGAACCGAAGAATTCCGTGAACGCAAGCCCCTTCGAGGCTCAAAAGGAGAAGACCTACACCGACCCTCTTTCTGTTCGATGATCCATCGATGTAGAGGCTCCAGGTCGACAGATTCTAAGCAGTTTCCTGGATGGCTTCGCTAGGCTATTGCTCTGACTCACTTGGAAGATAGGAGAATTCTGAAATGAAGTCAGCAGCAGCCTACCCTTTGATAGTCGATCTTGGCTTGTACTTCAGATCGAACTGACTCAATTCTATGGCCCATTTAAGCAATTTACCAGATGCCTCTGGCTTCTAGAGGACCTGTCTGAGGGGTAATTAGTCATCACATGGATAGTATGGGCGTGGAAGTAAGGTCGCAACTTTCTGGAAGCGATGAGCAGGGCAGAGGCTAATCGCTCTATTTTCGGATATCGCATCTTGGCATCCATCAGACGCTTGTTCGCATAGTACACTAGCCATTGGACCTTTTCCTCTTCCCGAATTAGGGCTGCACTGACTGCGAACTGAGAAACGGACAGATATAGGAGCAGGATCTCTTGGGGAAAAGGCTTAGACAGGAGAGGTGGTTTCCCGAGGTGTTCTTTTATACTTTGGAACGCTTGTTCGCACTCGAGAGTCCACTCGAACTTCTTATTGGCCTTCAGAACATTGAAGAACGGTAAACAGCGATATGTTAGCCTCGATATGAAGCGACTTAGTACCGCTATTCTCCCATTAAGACTCATGACCTGTTTTTTGCTGGTCGGGCTTTCCATATCGAGCAGAGGTTGAATTTTCTCGGGGTACATTTCTATTCACCGTTGGTTAACCATGTATCCTAGAAATTTACCTGACGATACTCTGAATGAACACTTTAGAGGATTCAGTTTCATTATGTACAGTCGGAAGATATCAAACATCTCAACGAGATGCGCTATATGATCTGCAGCGACATAGGATTTGACCAATATGTCATCTACATAGACCTCCACTGACCTGCCGATCTGGTAGGAGAACATCCGGTTAACCAATCGCTGGTAGGTCGCGCTAGCGTTCTTGAGACTAAAGGGCATAACTTTGTAGCAATACAGCCCCCGATCCATAATAAAAGATGTATGTTCTTCGTCTTGCCCGTACATCAGAATTTGATTATATCCCGAGTACGCGTCCATAAAACTTAGCAGCTCGTGCCCCGAGGTGACATCCACGAGCTGGTCAATTCTTGGCAGGGGAAAGTTGTCTTTAGGACAGGCCTTGTTGAGGTCGCTCGGATAGACCAGTTTCAGAGGAGGTTATCCACCTCTAATTTTAAGGCGGCATATCGTTCCGGGTCCATTACCCTTCTTATCTGGCGAACAGGCTTGGCTTCGCGGTCGATGTTCAACGCATGGCAAATGATATTCGGGCTGATCCCGACCATATCTGCTTGCGACCAATCGAACACATCGATATTTTCTTTCAGGAAACTGATTAGCTCGGAGGCGAGCTGAGGGTTAAGACTGCTCCCAATCCTTAACACTTGGGTCGGCTCCTTCGGGTCGACCGTTACTTCGGAAAAATCCCCAACTGACCCACTTGAAAGGTTTTCCTCAATTCGAGGATCCACACTATCCTCTGCTGGGCCAGGTTGTGGCTCGATCTGGCTGATCGCCATAGCATGTTGGGGAATACAACACGAGATGCCCTTCCCTCTGCACGTCATCTGCACTGCTTTTATGTAACAGTCGCGAGACGTGCTTTGAGATCCGCTAGCTTCCCATATCCTTGTCAGGGTGGGGAACTTCATCTTTAGATGGTATATAGAAGTGACTGCCTTGAAGTTTCTCAACAGAGGTTGCCCCAGGATCCCATTGAAGGCAGATGGGCAGTCCACGACCAAGAATTCAGTAACCTTAGTCACTTCGTCATAGTCACCCAGCATGACTAGGAGTTGGATCGTTCCCTTAGGGATCAGGTGGTCCCCTGTACAACCATAAAGAGGGATCGAAGCGGGCTTTAGGTCAGCCTCGTCTAATTTCATTCTTTCAAAAGCATCCTGGAACAGGATGTTCATAGCGCTTCCGTTGTCCACTAGCATTCTGCGGACGTTATGGTGCCCTATGAGGGGCGTGATCACAAGAGCGTCGTCGTGAGGATGATGCAAATGAGTTGCATCCTTTTCGGAGAAAGCGATCGGCTCCTCCTTGCGAACCTTTTGTGGTTGTTGCGACGTGTTCATAACTCTGATTGGGTCATGATGAGCCTCGCGAGCATATCTTTCTTGGGCACCTCGCGGGGAACCAAAGATTATGTTAACACTTCTATACCCTTTGCGATCACGACGCTTCTTTCCTTGCTCCCCTTGACTTTTCTCTTGCGCAGGAGCGAAGTCATCAATATAATCCTTAAAATGCCCTTTCTTAATGAGCTCTTCGATTGCTTGTTTTAGAGCTCATCACTCATCTGTGTGATGCCCATTGTCCCGATGGAAGCGACAGTATCTTTTATTATTTCTGGCTATCGCGGGAGTTTTCATGGGCTCGGGCTCTTCGAGCAGGCTGGCTTCCTCGGATTTATTAAGAATAGCTGATACAGATGCGTTCAGTGGAGTATATTGGTTTCTGTCACGATCGTGATGAGGAACGGGAGCATAAGACTTTTTGGGCTCGTAACGAGGTTTCTTCCCTTTTCGCTGATCGTTAGCGTCCCCTCTACGATCAGCTTTTCTACTATCCCCAGACCAGGCGTTCTGCCTGAAGCGCTGGGGTCACGATGGCGTAGTGCTGCCAATGAATTTTCTATCCAGAGGTACTTCTCAGCAAGGTTATAGAATCCTGTGAGGGAAACATCGTCCTCAGCCTATAATTCTTTCCATAGGTCGATTTGTGGATGAACTCCGGCTATGATGAGAGTCCGAACAAACTCTTCAAGAGTATGAGCCATCTTGTTGAGTTCTTTGTGGAAACGGTCAATGTAAGACTGAAGGGATTCATCCATTTCTTGCCTTATATTGCTGAGGTAGCTCAAAGGCATCGAGAACTTTTGATTTGCTTGAAAATGCCTTAGGAACGTCGCGCTCATCTGAGGCCACGAACTGATTGATCCCGCTGGGAGTGACCTGAACCACCGTTTAGCATGAGAGGTCAAAGTCACTGCCAAACAACGGCATTTTGCTAGATCTGAGACCTGGTGAAGCTCCTTCAGGTCGTTAAATTTATATAAATGATCCTGCGGATCAAAATTTCCATCAAACGCCCGCATGTCGGGCATTCTGAATCCTGGTGGGAGCGAAGTGACTAACACTTCAGGAGAGAAGGGGGACACAGATGTGACCTGCCCCTGTTCATTTTGCTGAGCTCTTAGTCTGTCTAGCGCTGCAGTTCCTCAATTTGTGGCAATGGAGTCACTTGGGGATTGTTTTCACCCATGCGAGTTCGACCTTTAAGATTACGATTGAAGAAAGTCCGGAGATCGGGTTCCTCTTCGCCTCGGTCAGCGGTTTCGGCCACTCTCGACATACGCTGGCTAGAGGCGTGTGATGGCAACGAAAGGTGCGAGGTATTTTCATGACCTTCGCGGTGGTAAGAACCACCCCGCGAAGTGTGGGACCCTCGTGCATGGCGACGATCAGGATCATTTTGCTGACGGTGAATCGCCCTGTCCAGCACTTTTATGGGTGTGTACTTGCGACGTGGCATGGGACAGCTTGGGCTGCGTCTTTTCACCGAGTCTCAACGAGACTGGTATTCTGTTTAGGACGTGGTCGGTGTTTGCTGGCCCTTTGGAGCCCGTGGGCTTGTTTTTTGCCACTTGCCTACCCTTTCGTCTACGCGCTGTAGTGCTCGCAGCACGGGTTATTTCCCTTTGTCGTGCTTTCGCGTGACCTGCAGGCATTTTTGGCGGTTGCACCACCGCAGTTGACTTGGATTCCATGCCTTGGTCCAAACGGTCCAACCTTCGGCTGACCGTCTGAAGAGTATTGTCAAACCTCTCCAGTAGCTTCTGATGGCTGGGTCAAGCTATGAACTTGACGGGATATCCCCCGCAGCATTTTGCGGGGCTGAAACTTTTTTGGAAGAAGTGTCCCCCTAGACTTGGGGGAGCCCCTTGGCGCCCTGGTTGGTTTGCTCAAGTTCTGGTTGGCGGGCCATTTGCTATTGTAGGACCGATGAGTTGGAGATTCTCCTGATGAAGGATGAACACTAAATCAGGCCCTCCTTCTAGCGTCAAACTGTTGATGCGTGATTTTTACACCAATGAAATACATGTGTGAAATGTTGAGTTGGCCCAAAAAGGCACATATGAATGTAAAGGAAAATGACAGTAAATGCAATGGGGACAGTTTTTAAAGTGGTTCGGATGCTAAGGTAGCAAGTCCTACGTCCACTGATGCTTATATTGATGAGAAGGGTCAGGTCGCTTTAGCTGACTGACTTTACAATGGTAATACAAGGTATCAAATGCTGAAAATTCTGGAGAGAGAGAGAGAGAGTAGCTAATCAAATGTAAAATATGCGAATCCCTTTAATGGGGGAGGAGCTCTCAATTTATAGTGAGATGCCTAAAGCTAATGATTATTGAATCTGTAAGTTGGTGAGATTATCCGTGCAAATTCTTCTTTATGTCACATTGCTCATCTTCCAGAGTGATTTGCGCGATTTAGAGCAGGGATTGGACACGTGGGATCATCACAGCTTCTGGCTGGTCTAGCGCACACCCACTACTCTGATGAAAGCAGGCAGCGGGTGTACCCATGATCTGACTTTTGCATGCTGACTGGACCTTACGTCAACCCTTATATTTTTTAGGCATAACATCTCTCTACATGAAAAAGTTATGACTTACGTTTCAACTTAGACGAAATATTAAAATTTCTTAGTAGTTGATTTTTCATTAATTTTCAAATCAATATCCATTAATTTTGATTTAAATTTATTAAGCTACAGATTAACAATAAATCGACTGTCTGTCCGTATAAATTTGGTTATTCAAAAGTTAGTTATAAAAAGTTTGCGAGGTTTGAACCCTATTATGATACTTAAATGACTTTAAAAAGTTATATTTAACCATTACGAACCCTCCTAAGGCATTTCCAATAAAGCGTCATTTTGCTATCCAAGTTTTGCTCCAACCATACCCTAAAAGTTGAATAAATAGTATCACACCAAATTTGGTGTAATACTATTCATCCACACCAAATTGGTGTGACACTATTCATCCACTACAAATCATATTTTATTTTATTATTTTTGTTATTTATCTTTATGTTAGTTTGATTATTATTTATAATAATTATATAATTCAAAAAACGATGGAAAATTTAAAACAAAATTTTATTCAATGCAAATATTAAACTTCGATAATTCAAAATAAAAATTAACACTAATTTAAAAACACTAAAAGTAAAAGAAAATACATCATAAACTATAATAACAATTTAGTAGTTAGATTAGTTCCTGATCCTCTAAGATCATCAAATATTGCAAAGGTTTAGAGCTATTTTGAGATCCTTGACCTTGTTGTTAAGCTATTTTTTGCAAAATTCTTAATTGCTCATTTAGAAAAAACTCATGCAAGCTCAGATCACGATTTACAATTGTGGCAAGATCGACACGTTTTTGGAAAAAAAATGTATTACATGATATAATGATTGGTTGTATAATTATGCACAACGTGATAATCGAAGATGATCGTAATGTTGATGCATTGATTGAGAATCAAATGGAAGCGCCAACTTCCGATATTGAAATTGTAGTAGATGAAAATGTCTGATTTCAAAATTTTATTGCTCGACATAGACATATAAAGGATACAGAGGCTCACCATACTCTTTGAAATACATTAATTGATCATTTGTGAGAAGAAGATACTAATTTGAAAAATTAAATTATTATCAATGTGAAGTTTTACTTTTGTGTCGTCTTTTGTTTTTATTTTTTGTGGCATTTTATATTAGATGTAATTTTTTTTATTAAATGTAATGTTTATTTGATTTATTAAAGGCTTAATTTTGTTAAATTAGTATGGTTTTCAAAGTTATTAGTAATTAATAAATATATTATTTCTAATATATATAAAATTATAATTAATGAAATAAATTAATTATTGAGAATTAATAGAAAGAAAAAATGAAAATATTTTAAAAAATATTCTATTTAGTATAGTATTAGGTGCAGTGAATTGAAGATATATAATAAAATGGTATGAAAGTTGTTAGGGCCAAAAACCATCTTGGGCTTTACGAGGCCTAATAACGAAATAAACATGTCATGGTCCAAGGCCTCAATCCAATCTCGATTGGGCCTACGCTTAAAATCACCTTGCGACCTACCCACTCTATAAATTGGGCTATCCTATAAGTTAAGCTAAACTGGGTTTCAGCCCATTAGCCTGCAACAGTCTATAAATAGAAAATCAGAATCTTATTCTATTTCCTCTTCTACTAAGATTTTAAATCTTACTCAAACTATTAAACTTGATTTGATAAGGTGAAGAAATCATATCTCTTTCATGATATGGATTATCTCCCAAAATAGGACTTAGTGTCCTACTAAGATTTCAAATCTTATTTAAACTATTAAACTTGATCTGATAAGGTCAAGAGATCATATCTCTTTCATGATATGGATTATCTCCCAAAATAGAACTTAGTATCCTACTAAGATTCCAAATCTTATTTAAACTATTAAATTTCTGATAAGATCAAAAAATCATATTTCTTTTTTGATAAGGATTATCTCCCAAAAAAGAGGATTCAATGTCCTACTAGGATTCCAACCCCTTGGGTTCACTATAAAAACAGAGATTTGCCCTCTCTTTAGGCATGAAATCTCTCATAGTCAATCTACGCAACTCAAAACTATCTATTTGCTCCTAAAGTTCTTGCTCCCGAGAACCCAACGCCTCTGCCGTAGTCCTAGCTTCCGACAAGACTGCTAGTAATTCTTCATCTCCTTAATTTTTATCAAATAATCTCTTTCAGCCTTGTTGAGCGTCGGAGTGCCTAGGGCAAACACCACCTCGGTGTTTTCTGGAAGCTTCATGCTTGTCCTTCCATGTGTGTAGGTCTAGCGGATTAGTGGCCTCAACCTCACGGGATCAAACCCTATTTTCATGACGATAGATTTTTTGCATCTATAGTTTGACGCCCACTGGGGGGCCTTGACAATCATCTGCCAACGACGAGTTACAACATGGGAGGCAATACGAAACTCTTTTTGACTGACAATGTTAATTAGAAAATCTCATCATGGTAAGAATTTTTTTTTCTTTATTTTTCTTCGTTTGTTTTATCTATTCACATGCCATATTATATCTATTTAGCATATCGTAATTTATTTTATATTATATCCATTCAGCGGGTAGTATAAGACCTTGAAGCTCATATTATTGTTTTAAATTAATAATAGCTTCATATTATTGTTCTAAATTAATAATAGAATAATAATGTGTCAGAGTTTAATGTGGTGTTCCTAAACCACTTGATTCATTGACTTTGCTTCAACAATCTCTCCTCTCTAATCCTCTGTTCAGATAAGGCAACAGCTTCTGTCTCTAACCTCTCTACACACGCCTTTTCACTTCAATCATTAAACCACCAGGTGGTCCGCTAGCATCATCAGAGCTTTGCAATGCATTACCCGCCACAAAACTAGTCAATTTGTTCATTCAAGAAGATGCCGCAATATGCCAGCATCTCCAGGACCTCTGCTCCATTAGAAGGTAACTCAAACTCGACCAGCCTTGATCCAATCCCAATTCAACTTCACGGAGATTTGCCATCACTTTGAAACCCAAAACCCATCAATATGTTCTCCTAAAATTGCCCTAACAACTTCTCCAATCACATAGTAAAATCCTAAAAACACAGCAGTAATCCTTTCAAAACACCTAAAGTCATCTACTAAACACGAAGAGAAACTTCCCAAACAAAACCTACTTAAGTGACGCCACCCCACTCTCGCCTAATCTCCTTACCCCACCGTATTCCAAAACTTCAAACTCGAACCATCGCCCCTTCCCAACCAATACATATCAACTCAAACCACTTTCACATCACAATCTCTAGCACACCTGTCACAAAAGCCCTCATGCTCCCTACTATTTGCAAACTTTCCACTCCCCACTACAACTCAACACCACTAAACAACACGAGTAATCCACTCAATGATATTTGGGTTTACACATACAATATCAACGTGCCCATTTGGATCAGCCCAAAAGTGAATCACGTGCCCACTCAACTTCAATTGGTTCAGCTCCGACATAGAAAGTAACACCCCTCTCTCCACTCGGTCCAGCAAGCATGGGTGGCAACACTTGAAGGGGAAAAGTATGTGTCATTGTCTCATTTTAACTACCACTCTATTTGGTTAAATCTTTCTCTATTCGGCCCATTACTTAAATACATGTAGCCCATTTTTCCATTTAGCTCACTCTTTATTCAGTCCATAACACATGCACATCATGCATATTAACTCTCAATTCGACTATTTGCTTAAAATATGCATGCCATGCATGTCACTACTCCAGCTTCAATCGAATGTTTTCAACTACAAAGTCGGTCACGCCGACTAGGCCACATAGCCCTCAAAGGTTTCAATTACAAGTCGATCACGCCGACTTGACTACAAGCTCCATACAAGTTCCACTTAGCATACACCATCGGATCGGCCTTGCTCGATTCATGGATTTACACCATTAGATTGGCCCTGCCCGATCCACGGATTTACACCATCGGATTGGCCCTGCCCGATCCACGGATTTACACCTTCGGAGCGGCCCTGCCCGATCCACGGATTTACACCTTCGGAGCGGCCCTGCCCGATCCACGGATCGACCCTGCCCGATTCATGGATTTACACCATCGGATCGGCCCTGCCCGATCCACGGATTTACACCATCGGATTGGCCCTGCCCGATCCACGGATTTACACCTTCGGATCGGCCCTGCCCGATCCACGGATTTACACCTTCAGATCGACCCTGCCCGATCCATGGATTTACACATTCGGATCGACCCTGCCCGATTCATGGATTTACACCATCAGATCGGCCCTACCCGATCTACGGATTTACACCATCAGATCGGCCCTACCCGATCCATGGATTTACACCTTTAGATCGACCTTGCCCGATCTATGGATCTACACCTTCGGATCGGCCCTACTCGATCCACGGATATACACCTTCGGATCGGCCCTGCCCGATCCACGGTCTATACCTTCGGATCGGTCCTGCTCGATCCACGGATATACGCCTTCAGATCGACCCTGCCCGATCCACGGATCCACGGATATACACCTTCGGATCGGCCCTGGTTGATCCACGGATTTACAACTTCAGATCGACCCTGCTCGATCTACGGATTTACACCGTCGGATCTGCCCTGCCGATCCACGAATTTATACCTTCGAATCAACCCCGCTCGATCCATGGATTTACACCTTCGATCGGCCTTGCCTGGTCCATAAAGCTACACATTCAATCGGCTAGACCAGTTGAAGGGTTCTTACACCTCAAATCGACAAGTTATCGACCCAATCCACACAACGATCCATCTGACCTAACGAGCTGCTATCACTAATCCTCTCAGTCTGCACTCATTTGATTAAATCTATTCTCTAAGCTAAATACTCTTTAACTTAGAGAGTGGGGGGCTAACTGTTAGGGCAAAAAATCATCTTGAGCTTGACGAGGCCCAATAACGAAATAAGCATGTCACGGCCTAAGGCCTCAACCCAATCCCGATTTGGCCTACACTTAAAATCACCTTGCGACCTACCCACTCTATAAGTTGGGCTATCCTATAAGTTAAGCTAAAATGAGTTTCAGCCCATTAGCCTGCAACAGTCTATAAATAGGAAATCAAAATCTCATTCTATTTCCTCTTCTAGTAAGATTTCAAATCTTACTCAAACAATTAAACTTGATCTGATAAGGTCAAGAAATCATATCTCTTTCATGATAGGGATTATCTCCCAAAATAGGACTTAGTGTCCTACTAAGATTCCAACTCTTATTTAAACTATTAAACTTAATCTGATAAGGTCAAGAAATCATATCTCTTTCATGATAGGGATTATCTCCCAAAATAGGACTTAGTGTCTTATTAAGATTCCAAATCTTATTTAAACTATTAAACTTAATCTGATAAGATCAAGAAACCATGTCTCTTTCATGATAGAGATTATCTCTCAAAATAAGACTTAGTGTCTTATTAAGATTCCAAATCTTATTTAAACTATTAAACTTAATCTGATAAGATCAATAAATCATATTTCTTTCTTGATAATGATTATCTCCCAAAAAGGAGGACTCAATGTCCTACTAGGATTTCAACCCCTTGGGTTCACTATAAAAACAGAGGTTTACCCTCTCATTAGGCATGAAATCTTCCATAGTCAATCTACACCACTCAAAACCATCTATTTACTCATAAAGTTCTTGCTCCCGAGAACCCAACATCTCCGTCGTAGTCCTAGCTTCCGACAAGACTCCTAGTAATTCTTCATCTCCTTAATTTTAATCAAATAATCTCTTTCAGCCTTGCTGACTTGAGCATCGGAGTACCTACGGCAAACACTATCCCGGTGTTTTTCGGAAGCTTCACGCTTGTCCTTTCATGTGTACAGGTCTAGCGGATTATCAGTGGCCTCAACCTCACAAGATCAGACCATATTTTCATGACGGTAGATTTTTTACATCTACAAAAGTTACACTAATTTAGTGTTTGTTGTTAGAGATGTCTTATAACTATGTACATAATTAAAAAATAAAAATAAAAATGTCACATTAAATCGTTTCCAGTAATGGCAGGATTTAGTGGGGCTTCAATTTTGAAGTCGGGTTAGAAATAAATGAAACGGATTTCTTTTAAGTTATATGTTCCCTTCAAACTAAAACTGCTATTTTACAATTAAATTTTGAGAGTACTGATAAATAGTTTAAAATATATTTTTTAATTTTTTTCGTGAGAAAGTAATAATGTACAAATTATCATGGATTATGAACAAAAACATAAATCTTAACTTTCTTTCTAGATGATAATAATTAATGAACAACTTTAATTGGAATGAAGATATATATATAACAAAATAGTGTTATAATTTGATTATAATGTAACATTATCTATATAAAATGTTGGTAACAACTAACAAGTAACCCGAAAAAAAGAAAAAAAAAAAAAAAAAAAACCTTGACAGCCCCATTCGATGACCACTTGTGGATGGACTCCAAGTAATCACACCTGCTTTAGTTCCAAAGTCGGCTGATCGCGCCGCGTGTCTTCTAGAAGTCATATTCTCATTATTTCCGCCAACCAAATATAAAAGAAAAAAGAAAAATGGAAAACGATTTTTGGTACGACATCATCCCTTTCATCTCCCTCACCTGCGTCTATTAAAATCCGAAACGTTTCAGTTTTTCAACAACTTATTCAACAAACGCTCTCTATCTATCGACGGCATTACAGTTCACTTCAAGTAAGTTGCTTCTTTCTTTCTATTTGAAGTTTAATGTTTAAATATTTGTATTTTGAATGTTGTTGTTCAGTATTGTTTTAGTAATTTAGAGCGGTATATTTTATTTCTAGGGTTGCATGATGTCTATAAAACACGACCAAATCGATTTAAACGCAGAGGCCGTCTCGGTTGACCGAGAAAATGAGGTTGATACACCTGTGATTGGTGACTTTAGAGCTGAAACCCTAGAGGAATGTTCTAATGGTCAGGTTAAGTTTCAGGATACTGTAGTTGATCAAGTTAGGGTTTCTGGTTCCACTAAGGTGATTTGTGACTTGAATATTGGTGCAGATGATTTTAGTATGAGTAGTGGAGGTATTGGAAGAGAAGTGGATGTATTAGATAGTGTAATTGATGAGAAAAAAGACAATGAATGTTTAGATAGGGAGGTTGGTGTGGAAGCCGCCCAATGTATGGATAGATGTGGTGATGATGTTTCTATGCCTGATGAGAATAAAGCAGAGTCGACTGATGTAGTTGAAAGAGCTTCTGGGGAAGTAGGAATGAATCTTGATATGATTGGGGGGCCTGTTGGGGAGGTATTGGAGCAAGGGCATCATATTACTGGGAATTCAAGCTCATCTGATCAGGATGCAAGACAGCCACCAACTCACAAATATGAGGAGGTAACTTCTGATGGCTTGGAAAATCAGGCGATGGAAATTGATGTACAACCAGGGTGTAATGAAGATCAGCTTGTGGATATTCATGTTTCAGAGGTGGAGACTTCTTCAGATGTTTTGAATGAGTCATATGGGGTCAGTCTTGAGGTAGATTTGAATGCATGTTGTACAACAGATGGAAATGTAGCTGATAGGAGTATGAAGTTGATTGCCTCAAAACAGGATTTTTGTGCGTCTGATTTGGTGTGGGGTAAAGTAAGGAGCCATCCTTGGTGGCCAGGGCAGATATTTGCTCCTTCGGCTGCAACAAAAAAGGCAAAGAAATATTTTAAGAAATATAGTTATTTGATTGCTTATTTTGGGGATCAGACATTTGCTTGGAATGAACCATCAAAAATAAAACCTTTTCGGGAGCATTTCATGCAAATGGAAAGCCAGAGCAATCTGGAAGATTTCCATTGTGCTGTTGATTGCGCCTTGGAAGAGGTTTTTAGACGGGCGGAATTTGGGCTAGCCTGTTCTTGCATCCCTGAAGAAGCTTTAACTGAGATCAAAACTCAGATGATAGTTAATGCTGGAGTCAGGGAAGAGTCAAGTACAATAGATGGTGGGGACAGTTACTCCAATGCAGCTTCTTTTGATCCTGTAAAACTTTTTGAGCATGTAAAAGCTTTAGCACAGTCGTTACATTATAGTGGGGCTGATAGGCTGGGTTTGGTGACAGTTAAAGCTCAATTGTCAGCATTCTTTCGTTGGAAGGGTTATTTGCAGCTGCCTGAATTCAATGTGCTTGGTGGGTTGCTGGATAGTGATGCTGAGATCCCACTTTCAGTAGAAGTGAAGCACAGTGCTGAGGTAACGGAAAATGCTGCTCCTGATTTCAAAGATGACAAGCAAGCATCTTGTGGAACAGGGATGTCAAATAGTCAAGGTGGTTCTTCTCGTAAGCGGAAGCAAATCTCCGGTGATAGTGCACGTCCAAGCAAAAAAGAGAAAAGTTTGTCGGACTTGTTGGCTGATAAGCGCACAAATATGTCCAATGGTAAAAGAGGATCAGATGGTAAAGGTGATAAGGTGATTTCATTATCTTCTAGTAAGAAATGTAATTCAATTGATTCCACGTCTGATGAGATAGCTGCAAAACATAAGAGGCTTGATTCGATTTCTGATGATATGACTGTGAATCATAAGAGGGGTGATATGTTGCGTGTGAAACATGAGAAGAGTGATTTGTCAACTGGGGCTGATAAGTGTTTACCAATTAAGAGAACTTTCGGGGTTGGAAATAGCATACTTAAGGTTGCAAACAAGCTGAATGGGTCAAGTCCAATGCTTAAGTACGGTGATAGAACATCTCCAAAAACTGTGGTTAACAATAAAAGAAAAGAGAAATATGACTTAAGGAATTCTCAAAGTAAAAAGCACTTTCTAGCAGAGGATTCTTCAATTGATGATTTTCTGTCGCAGCTTTGCTTGGCTGCCAGAGATCCCATGACCAGATACAGCTTCTTGATTTCTCTTGTTAGTTTTTTCTCAAAATTCAGGAATTCAGTCAGCCTGGAACTGTCTCAGGGAGAAGTTTCTGGTGACAAAACTAAGAAAATGTTGAACAAGTCTGAAACTGCTGAGACACCTGAGTTGGACCTTATTAAAGATTCTTATTGGACTGACAGGGTAATTGAAAGCATTCCTGAAGAAGAACAACCACTTGAGAATAAAAATGAAGTTGAAGAAGTGTTGCGTAATGACCCAAGCCAAAAGGATGTTTCCCCTGTTGAAGCGCAATCAGCTGTTCATTTGAGCGCCAATATGGAGTCTGGAACTGTTGGTGAAACTCTTGAAGTGGAAGCAGTGAAGCCAGCAGACCCCTTAGATGGATGTTGTAATGAAGATCTCTCTCCCACGGCTTTGATTCTAAATTTCACAGACTCAGAATCTGTTCCATCGAAAGAAAATCTGAACAGTATATTTGGCCGTTTTGGACCTTTGAACGAATTAGAGACTGAAGTATTGAAGAGTAAGCGTGCCAAAGTGGTTTTCAAGAAACGTGAAGATGCAGAAGCAGCTTTTAGTAGCGCTGGGAAGTACAGCATTTTCGGGCCTGCACTTGTTAGTTACTGTCTCAAATACATGTCTTCTACGACAAGTAAAGGTTCTCCTCGTTCAACAACGAAGCGAAGCAGAAAAGTTGCAATATCTATAGAGGGGAATGCAACTTGATACCACAAATTCTGATAGATTCTTTGTAGTATGAAAGTTTTAGGCATTTCTTCTCAGATGTGTATTTAATATAAGTTCCTTTTTGTCAGCGATGGAGTAGGATCAAATAGTTGACTTAATTTTATGGCTGAGGAAGTAGATATAGTTGTCATATCTGACCATATTGCTCATATTTTTATTTGCTATCAGAAAGAAAGACCTTTATGAATGAATTAGGTATATTACTATGCTTGTGTTCTACGGAAAGATTTCTTAAGTCCCTAGTGATCTGTTGGGCTTGGATTTTATTGTGTAAATGATCTCTCATTATGGAACTATTATCGGTACTTTTAGGATTTTGGTTTTCTTTGGTTAATTTGTCGTGTTAGGAAGCCAGTCATCGTTAGTGTTGAGGTTTCATGATTTGAAAAGGATGAGAAACCTTTGTCTGGATAATTATGGGCCGATTGGTTGATTATTTTGATAGGTTTTAGAATAATATTTTAAAAAAAGTTAAATTGGGTGGATTATTGGTATTATAATGTAAGATTTAAAAATTAATAAAAATATTTTTTATGTTTATTTATTTATTAAACACTTTTATAATAAAATATTAAAAGTTAACAAAAATATTTTTAATTCATTTATTAAATATGGATAATCAATCACTTTTTGACGTGATAATTAGTTATCATCATTGGAGAGTGATTGGAGTGTTTTTGTAATTTTTAAAAAAATATTTAAAAGTATTTAGTTAAATTAACAAGTTTAAAGAGTTTTAAAAGAAATTGAATAATAGAGAATAATATTTTATAGAATAGTCATTTGTACTGTTTAATTTTATTCCAACCTTACGTTTCTCCCTTGGGTTTCGAGCCACTTTCCAGGTCCTTCAGTTTAAAATATTGGCATAAACCCCCTGGATTCTGACAGATTGTAATAAGGAACTGACAGTAAAGGGGTAGAAAGAAAAAAACAGGCATGGACAACACGTGTCCCTAAAGAAATTTAGGTAATCAAGTAGGCTCAAAAAAAAAAAAAAAAATTTTAGTTTGCCAAATTCTCTGGTTTATTCTTAACTTGTTCTACTAGTTGAAAAAAAAAAAAAAACAAAGGCGAAGCAGGTGCGTATATATATAATTCTCAATTTTGTTAAGTTTGAGATATCGACATGTGACACTTATAACGTTAATTTCTAATTTTACCCTTCATTAATTAGATTTTATGTGTCTATTGGGTTTAACCAACTACATATATAGTGATATTATTTAGGCTCACCAAAATTCTTTCTAAGCTTCATTATTATTTTTAAAAAATTAAACTCGTATTTAAGTTTGAAATTGCTAAAATAGACATCATAAATATAACCGATGTAGAACAATTACGTCTTTTTTTTTTTTTTTGAAATTTATTAAAAATCAATCAATATTCAGAAGAGTTGAATAGTTTCAGATATGATTCTCCAATGTTCTTGGTAGCTTCTACACTTAATTCAAGCGTTTTTACCTTGTTTGAAGGTTTGCTTGAGTTTGAGTGACATAACACTTTTGGAGGTTGATCAAAATGATATTTTGCAACAAATGTTTATGTTTAGCGTCATTTTGTCGGAGTAATGGTCACCAAGCCGTAAAACCAATAACTTAATACAGGAAACCTTTGAAAAGATTACAACTAAGGAGCAAAATTGAGAGAAAAAGGAGAAACTATGTTACTTTCTTGTATTGTAAAAGCTGAATTAGTTGCTACAAATGAGAGATCTTCACGTTTTTATATAAAGTGAAGATAGCAGACTTTTGGTAAAGTAAAGAAGAAGAAGGAAGCAGCTTAACATCTCTGCTTCTTAACTAACAACTTAAACCAAAACGACATCACTTTGGTTAATTACAATTCAACCCTTATTCTTTGACACTTTACAAAATACTACTCAATATTCTAACACTCCCCTTTAAACCAAGCTCTCTCAAGTGTCTCAGTCAACTTCTCTTGACCTGTATTTTCTGAATTATCATTCCAACACTCCCTTTTAAACCAAGCTCTCCCAAGTCTCTTGAGCAGAAGAACTTCCCTGTTGGTTTTACACACAAAAGAAAATTGCTCCACTAATAGACAACCAAGATCAGAAATCGGCACCAAATTGCTACACGGATATCAGCTGAAAAACTTGCTCTGTTAACAAGCAACCAAAATAAAAAATGATCACCGAATTTATGCGCTGATAGGCAAAAGCAGCCTGTATTTTTTGAAATATCATTCCAACTTTCCCTTTTGGACCAAGCTCTCCAAAGTTTCTTGAGCATAAGAACTTCCCTGTTGATTTTACACACAAAAGAAAACTGCTCCACTAATAAACAACCGAGATCAGAAATGGGCACCAAATTGCTACACTGATATCAACAATGGATAAAATGAAACCTTGTTCTGTTAACAAGCAACCAAAATAAAAAAGATCACAAAATTTCTGCTAAAAAGATCACCAAATTTCTGCATTGATATAGATATTATCATTAGACAAGAGCAAATTATGATGCAAGTGCAACTAAACAACTGAGCAACTGCTGTAACTTTGTCCCTGATGAGTAAAGAAATTCTACTAAATTGAAATAATATCAGTAGATCAGTTACTGTGAGACAGTAGAGGAAGCTTTGGCAGAACCATCAACACAAACTACAGTCAATTTTTGTTTGAGCTCATGAAACTAAGCAGTTGATAAAGCTTTGGTCAAAATGTCAACTATTTGTAACTTAGAAGGGACATATTGAACCACAACTTTATTGGCTAAAACTTGGTCACGGATGTAGTGAGCATCTATTTTGATATACTTAGTTCGAGCATGAAATACAAGATTTGATGCTAACGCACCAACACTCACATTATCACACCATATGATAGGAGGAGAACAAAAACTCAAGCCTAACTCAATGAATATCTACTGGAGCCAAGCTATCTCAGTTGATGTATGTACTAAAGCTCTATACTCAGCTTCAGAGCAACTACTCTTTGTTTTCTAGAGCTCCATTGGATTAAATTGGGCCCTAAGTAGACACAAAAACCACTAGTTGACCTTCGATCATCTAGGTTACTTCCCCAATCAGCATCGGCATAGCATTCAACATTAAGAGAGGCTGTTGGTCTAAACAATAATCCATGAAGTTGAGTTCCTTTAATGTACCTCAAAATTCTTTTGCAGGCCTACCATTGGAGCTCAGTTGGGGTTTGAAGAAATTGGCTCAGCTTGTTTACAACATGGCTAATGTCTGGCCTGGTGAGAGTCAAGTATTGTGCTCCTATAGTGCTTCGATAAAGACTCGGATCCTTAAATACTTCACTATCAGTGGAGAAAAGCTTAGTTCCAACTACCATAGGAGTTGAACAAGCATTGGCTTCCAACATGTTGGTTTTGATAAGCAAGTCCACAACATATTTGGTTTGTTTTAAGTGAAGACCTGCTGCTATTCTTGAGGCTTTTAGACCAAGAAAATATTGTACTGATTCGAGTGTCTTTAGTGTAAACTAAATGTTTAGTTCTTCAACCAATTGACTGATGTAAGATGCACTTGAACCAGTGAGGAGTATGTCATCCACATATATTAGAACATAAGTCACTGTAGATTGTTGTTTGAGGATGAACAAACTTGAGTCAGACACTAAATTATGAAACCCCTTCTCCAATAAGGCTTGTTAACTTGTCATACCAAGCCCGTGGTGCTTGTTTAAGTCCATAAATAGCTTTATTAAGCTTGCATACATGAGATGGGTAGTGATGATTTTCAAAGCCCTCAAGTTGTTGCATAAACACAGTTTCATTTAGGGTGCCATTCAGGAAGGCATTGTTAACATCAACTTGCTGATGTCCCAACCATTTGTAACTGCAAGTGTAAATATAATTCTGATTGTAGAGGGTTTAACAACTGGGCTAAAAGTCTCAAAATATTCTAGCCCAGGAGTTTGTTGAAAATCCTTAGCAACAAGCCTGGCTTTATATTTTTGCAATGAGCCATCAGCATGATATTTTATCCTAAACACCCATTTGTTGCCCACTATATGCATGTCAGAAGTGAAAGAAACCAGGACCCATGGATGATTATTTTCAAGTGCATCATACTCAAGTTGCATTGCCTCTTTCCAAGGAACACTAGCAAGAGCCTCTTTACCGAAGAGGGTTCAAAATGGACAGAAGGTTTGCCAGTGACAATAAGAGCAATAGCTTTAGAAGCACCTGTTTTGGTGAAGGTAATTAGTTTATAGACACTTGTTTTAGTTCTAGTTTCCATAGGATGGATGTTGATAGCAGGTTTGGAAGTAGTGGGAATGGCAGAAAATTGTGATGCAGTGAGATCAACTACAAGAGGACAAGATGACAGTGTATGACTAGAGTTTTGAGGCATGGAAATTTCAAGTTTGGATGATCTTAAGTCTTCTTCGGGTAGGCAACTAGGAAGAGATGCAGAAGTATTAGAGGTTAAAGGTATTTGTGGAAAGGATAGGGAAGGTGAAGTTGTGATAAAGTTAAACTGAGAGGTGAGAGACAGATCTGATGGACATTGGAGAGTCAAAAATTTTGTAGGATGAATTTCAATGTTTTGGGCTACTGTGTTTTGTAAGTAAGGATTAATGGTTGACTAAGGAGAAGTGTTTAAGGATGCTATAGATTGAGATTGATTGGTGGGAGGTATTAGAGGTTTAGTGTTTGGGGTTGTTGTGTTTTGTAAGGAAGGATTAATAGTTGAAGTTGAAGTTTGCTTACTAACTGCTAAGTGAGGATTTGCTTTGGAACAAGTTGCTGTTGGAGAAGCTATATGACTAAACTTAGAGATATCACTGAACTTAAAAGAGTTAGGAATATTGACAAAAGGAAAATGTAAACTGGAGGAATTGGAAACAGTCTTAACTCCTGACGATTCTGAGGAAGAAGACTGAAAATTAAAAGTAAAGGGAAACTCAGACTCATTAAATTTGACAGTTGGAGTTATGAAATTTTTTCTCTCAGAACTAAGGCATTTGTATCATTTGTGAACTAAGCTATAACCCACGAAGACACACTTTGAGCTATGAAAATTGAACTTATGCTTATTGAAATCTCTTAAATAAGGGAAACAAGCACAACCAAAAATCTTTAAAGAAGTGTACAAAGAAGGATTGTTAAAAAGTGTCTAATAAGGAGAGTTAAAATTCAAGACAGATGTAGGCATTCGGTTAATAAAAAACACAACAGTTTCAAATGCAAGCCACCAATAATGCAAAGGCATGGATGCTTATGCTAGTAAGGTAAGTCCAATTTCAACTATATGTCTATGTTTCCTTTCGCTTCTACCATTTTGTTGATGGACATATGCACAAGAATATCTAAAGTGAATGCTAGCCTGAGTAAGATAAGAAACTAAACCTTTATACTCACCTCCTTGGTCAGATTGTAAACACTTAAGTTTATGATTGAATTGTTTTTCTGCTAAATGGTGAAACTTGACAAAGGTGGATTGAACCTCAGCTTTTGTTCTTAAAGGGAACAACCGGGTAAATACACTATAATCATCTATGAAATGAACATAATATCTATAGCCTTTGAATGAAACTGTAGGGGCAGGGCCCCAAACATCACTATGCATAAGCTCAAAAGCTTTGGCAGCTCTAGTTTGTGAAACTGGAAAACTATTTTAATGCAACTTGCCTAGTTGACAAGCATCATAAGAAGGAATAAAAGACAAACCTTTGGTGAATTTTTGTTCATTTGAGTCATAAATTTTTGCAAAGGCTTCAGAATGAGGATGTCCTAGTCTACGGTGCCAAGTTAAAGCTAACTGATCATGACTGTCATTAACCTGTAGTGCTAGTGTGGAGTTGGTGCAATTATTAGACTTAATATGATCAATGCAACGTGAGGATGTAGGGTGCATATCTGTAGAATTATCATCAATTAGTGCAACATTTTCAGTACAATTTCCTATAATGGATGTAGGGTGCATATCTATAGAATTAACATCAATGAGTGCAGCATTTTCAGTATAATTTCCTACAATGGAATGCTTAACAGCAATAGCACAATCATTTGTATCACTATTCACAATAGTAGATGCATTAAAACAAGTAGTAATATTATTTATTTCATCAATAGATTGCATCGCAGAACCAACACACTCAATATTACTTTTATTGGGAGAATGTGAATCAGTACTTAAAGCAATAGAATTCAGATTATCAATTGAGCCAGAAACAATTTTATCACACGAACTAGCAATTTTATTGAGAGAAATCGAATTACATGTATTGAGTTTAGTCTCTGTGAGCTTGCAGTGTGGACTGTCAAACTCTGAATTATTCCTAAGACTCTTTATTGGAGACTTAAAATTGACTGATGAAAAGAAGGTATTATATCTAGAGTTTACAGAATCTGGACAGACAATAGAATTTGTGTTTGGCAGTGAACAAGGTAAAGACACAGAAGATGGAAGTTTCAATTCCAGCCTTAAGCTCTCCCTGCAGTAACATTGTTCTGGAGCATTTGTCCTTAACAACACAACAATCAGAGTTAAACTCAACAACAACATTATTATCCTTGGTAAATCTAGAAATGCTAAGTAGGTTTTTTGTTATCCTAGGAACACATAGAACATTTTTCAAGTATAAACATTTGGATTGTAAAGAACTAGGTAATAGAGTAAAACCTAAATGAAATATGTCAAGGAACTCACCACTTCCCACCTGTAGTTGTTCACTTCCATCATAATTTCAGCTGGTTAAGGTCAGAGGTGACATGATCAGTGGTCCCTGAGTCCATATACCAAGCTGGATCAAGAGCTGTGGTTGAATTGGCTATCATGGAGCTATGGTTTGTGGACTGCTCTGATGATGAAGTGAAGGTGGGGCAAAGTGAGTGAAATTGGTTTGATTATGAGAAGCAAAATGAGCTTGAGTGGAAGTATGAGGTTGTTGTTGTCTGGGAACTTTGAATCCTGTTTGTGGTGAGGTGTAAGGTTGGGGTTGTTGTGGTTGATCAATTTGATAGTGGTGAGGATGGTCAGTATAAGATTCTTGATGTGAAACCATACCATTATGGATTGGTTGTTGATGTGTAGAGGGATATGGTAAAATTGATTAACAGGAGGCTGATTAGTGCCATAAGATACTGCTGTATGAGATTCATGGCCTTGAAATGAGCCAGCATCAGCAGGTTGTCCAGAGGATGCACATTGTGGTGGGTTCCATTGTATATGGAGTTATATCGGTGGTAACACTGCACTGCAGTGTGCCCAACTTTACTACATAATTGGCAGACTGGTTTTCCTCTGCCAGTGCCATGACCTCTGCCCCTGCCAATTGTATGATAGTTTGGTGCTCTATAGTGGGAAAATGGAGATCCATATTGATTTACAGGACCAGGCGTGACAACTTGATTAGCTGCTGGTATATTAGGAATAGCAGCAGGCAAAGAGTAGTGTTGAGTAAATGAGGGATTGGAAAGTGTATTCAAGGTTGGGATAAAGTTAGTAGGTGTGTAGGTAGGATACGTTAGGGTCACTGTATGATGTTGAGAGGATGAAGATCTTGAGTTACTAATAGCAGCTATATTAACTGAACCAGGTGAGAATTCAACTGAATTAAACTTCTCAAGACGCAAATCATATTTTTGCAGCAAGTATTATGCCTCTTTTAGAGTGACTGAATCAAACTTAGATTCAATCCTTGAGGTAAAGTTAACAATAACAACATCAAATTCAGGACCTAATCCTTCTAAAATGTGCTGCAATAACTCTTCATCAGAGACAACTTGACCACTTGAAGATAAACTTTCAACTATACTACTCATTTTCTTGATGTAAGCATTAACACTAAGACTTCCTTTCTGAGTATTCTGAACTAAGTTTTTCAAGTGTAATGCCCTAGCTTTAGAATCAGCTAAGAATTCGTGTTCTAGAGCAAGCCATATTTCAATTGAAAATTGACATCTAGAAACACAACTGAACATGCATTATGAGATAGATGCTAATAACCAGGTAATGAGGAACTTATCTGTTCTCTTCCAAGCTATATACGCTAGATTAATTTTGTCCTTAGGAGCAGCTTCCTTTGACCTAATTTCTCTGAGCTCATCAAATAGTTCAACTTCAGTAGCAATCAAGGGAGTAGGACATTGAATTACACCTATCAAATGATCTTCAAGATCATGAGGACCTACGGCAAATAGGACTTGTGACCGCCAAAATCGGTAGTTGTCTCTGTAGTTGTCACGAGTTAATTTGGGAGTTATCACTTGAAAACTTGAAGAAAAGGCTGCGGATTGGAAATTTGCCGATTGATGAAGAACCTTTTCCATGTGATTTCCAGAAAAATCAAAACCATAATTTTTAGCCATTGACGCAAGTCTATGGCTCTGATACCATGAAAAGATTACAATTAAGGAGCAAAATTGAGAGAAAAAGGAGAAACTATGTTACTTTCTTGTATTGTAAAAGCTGAATTAGTTGGTACAAATGAGAGATCTATAAGACTTGATGTGGCCACATGCCACAATTATGCAGTTCAAGGTGATTTAAAGGAGTTATTAACTGTCTTTTTTTATCCTTGATGGGAGGTTAAAGGCAGTTGATGGGAGTTACTTGGTCCCTTGCCTAGCCATATATAAAGATATCATCTTCTCCATCAAAGAGATATCACGAAAATATAAAAGAAAGAAAAGATTCTGGAGGCATAGGCTAGAAGACATCTCTCAAATATTCACTCACAAATCATTCAATACACTTGAACAATATGGCTGGAGGTAAGTGATTAAATTCCGCATTATATTACATACGTAATATTCCACATTTGGTATCAGAGCTATGCTTCTTGCTTAAAAATAAATTAGAGGTATAGATGCCTTTAAGGTATTCAAAGCAGAGGTAGAAAACAAAGTGAAAAAAATAAAGGTTTGAAGGTCAGATGGTGGAGATATTATGGACGATACAAAAATGGTCAAATGCAAGTCCATTTGCAAAATTTCTTCGAGAAGAGGGTATTGTTGCACAATACACCATGCCAGGAACACCGCAACAAAATGGTGTGGCAAAAAGAAGAATCGTACTCTTATGGACATGGTAAAGAAGTATGCTTAGTACCTCAAATCTTCCATTAAAGTTTTGGAGTGAGGCGTTAAAGACACAGTTATATGTCTTAAATCGGTTTCCATCAAAGGCATTCCAAAACCCTTTTGAATTATGGGTGGTTGGAAACCTAGTTTAAGGCATTTACACATTTGGTTTGTCCCGCAGAAGTAAGGTTTATAATCCAAATGTTACCCGAAAACTGTTAGTGGATATTTCATTGGTTATCCAATGAATTCTAAAGGGTTGATTCTTTTGTCTTCTCACGCACCTATGATTGTCGAAGTAGAAACGCAAAATTCCTTGAAGATCTTGAATTAGTGGGAGTGACATTCCTCGAAAATACTTTGAGGAAATTAAGGAACTGAGTTCATCTTTTCAAGATAATCAATTGATTATTGTTCAAAATGATCATTCAGTTAATTTAGAAGATCAATTGACTCAAGATGAACAAATTCCTAATCAGTCGCATCATGAAGATTCACTAATAATATACTGTTGTCCAAAATCAAGATTTTGGAAAGTTTTCGAATGCAAAATTGTTCACCATCACCAGCTCCTTTGTTAAGGAGTAAATTCGTTTGGAACAATGTCCAAATAACTCATTGGAGTTCAAGAGATGATAAAATACCTTATGCTTCAGCGGTGGAAAACTCAGTATGCTTAAGTTTGTACCAGGCCTGACATAGGGTATGCAGTAGGAATGTTGGTAGATATCAAAGTAACCCAAGCCTTGAACATTGGAAAGCTGCCAAGAAAGTTATGCGTTTTTTGCAAGGAACCAAGGATTACATGCTTACTACAAACACTCTGATCATTTGAGGTGATTGGGTATACAGACTCTGATTTTGGTGGATGTAAAGATTCTAAGAAGTCTACTTCTGGATATAATTTATGCTTGCTAACGTGCTATATTTGGAAAAGCACTAAACAGAATATAATGCAACATCCACAATGGAAGCAGAATTCATTGCGTGTTATGAGGCTACATCACAAGCTTTATGGTTGAGAAACTTTATATCTGGTTTAGAGTTATCGACTTCTTGCAAGCCATTAAAGATTTATTGTGATAACTCAGTTGCGTTTTCTTCTCAAAGAATAACAAAAGTAGTAGTCGCAGCAACATATAGATATAAATATATTTCAGTTAGAGGTCATGTTAAAGAGCAAAAGGTGATATCCAACACATCGGTACATAATTAATGGTCGCCAATCCCATGACCAAAGGATTGCCGTTAAGTAGTTAAGGATCATATGGATCGTATGGGCTAGTTAGTTCATTTAATGTATAAGTTAACTTTACATTTGTTCTAGGACCTTATTAGATATTTTGACTATAAGTTCATTTATTACATTTTGTACACATAAAGTTAAATGTCAAAATAAAGTGGACCACGAATGACTCATAGGAAGTTCAATTCATAAATTTAAGAAACTCTAAAGTATTATATAAAATACATGCATTGTAATAGATGGAAGGGTGTCGATTTAAAGGATGACCGCCATCATTCATGTATGAGCTTTATGTAATAATGCTTGCTATAACTCATATTATGGCCATATTCGGATTAATCACCTATATAGTATTTTTCCAAATTGCGGCGTGAGGCCAAGTGGGAGAATGTAAGATCCACTGTTCTACTTTGTACACTAGTCAAATTACAATTGCTTATTCCATCCTCATAAGAGGTGGTTTTTAAACGTTGATATTGGGATTCAAAATCTCTATCCACCGACGGTAATTCAGCTGTATCTAAATCAATTTGGACAAACTGCAGAAATTTGAGGTTTTGTTAATCAACCATAGAGCCCTGCATTTACTAAAAGCAATAGAAGAAACAAAAAAAATTACCTCTTTTGCGATGCTTAAAAGATCTTCAACACTGAATTCTCCTTCTCCATCATCGCGTGGTGTCGGCTTTTTGGACTTGCCCACTTTCCTTTTCTTGACGTTAGTAGTAAGTGGTTGGGTTGATATTATTTTACGTTGTCTCTTGGTTTCACAAGAAATTTTGTTTTCCTGCACAGAATTGTTGCTTTTATCTCCATTATCACTTTTCTTCATCCATGACCATGAGGGTAAACGCCTTCTACTTCCCTCATCTCCAGCCATTGTTATGCTAAAATAATAAGAGGGTTTTTGGGTCAGCCCCTTTAGGTACTAATTAATTCATCAACATCCAATATTTCCAAAAGTATTTTTATTTTTCAATAATACTATACTTACAAAGAAATCTTACAAAGATTTTCATACAAAGTGAGGTGGCAAAATATGAATGGAAGAGTGAAACAAAAAGTCAAACTCATTAAATTCACTCTTCCATTCATTTTTTGCCACATCACTTTGTATGGAGATTTTTGTAAAATTTCTTTGTAAGTGTAGTATTACTCTTTATTTTTTTATTCATCAATGTAGTTTTATATTGGGTTAATTTTATGGTTATTATATCCACTTAATATTAGTGGAAGCATGTTATCAGAAAATGTAAAATAACTCAAATTTTAGGTTGCATTAAATTTATATAATTTAAAATTCAATAAAAAATAAAAGAGACACATTAAGATAAATTGAAAATGAGAAATATAATTCTATATTGGTCATTAATGATTAATATAATATTTTTTTTCAATTTAAAATATTAAAAAAAAAATACTATGATAGAAAACAGTTATATATATTAAATTCTATGAATCATTATTCCACAAACGATATTTTGTTGATATATAATAATTTATACACAATACCATAACATATTGTAATGATATAGTTTAAAATTCAAATAATACGATACGACATTAATCTTTCAAATTTTGAGAGAAAATTAGTTTCCCAATCTATATATATTAATATAATGCTGAAGCAGACTGCTTCTTCTAACGCCACGTAGGATTGCTATATGATCACCATGTAGAATGTTGTTAATTGGTCCACGTGTTTGTTGCTTATTGGGCTTGTTATAATAATAATTAATATGCATGATTATATGTTTTGTTTGATGAATTTAGTTTGATTCATTTTTTTTGTTTAATTGAATGTGAAGGGGTAAAGATATATTAATATTAATTATAATTAATTGAATGTGAAGGGGTACAGAAATATTAATGAACTCTTAGTAATGTGTGTACAAGAGGAAGAAAGGTTGAAGAATGAGAATTTGGAAAGTGCTCATTTAGCAGCACATTTCAAAGGAAAGGGAAAGAAAGTCAAAGGTGTCTCAAAATTCAAGAAGAAGGGTAAAGCACATGGTAATCCTAGTGGTTACAAAATTTCGTGCTTCTTCTGCAAGAAAAAGGGGCACATGAAGAAAGAATGCTTGAAATACAAGAATTGGCTTGAGAAGAAAGGTATATTTCTTTCATATGTATGTCATGAATCTTATTTTGTTGATGCTCCTAATGATACATGGTGGATTGATTCGGGTTGTACAATTCACATTTCCACTACCATGCAGGGCTTCCTAAACCTGAGGAAACCAGTGGGGAATGAACAAAGCATCTATTCAGGCAATCGGATGCGTTCTGAAGTGGAAGCTGTGGGGACTTTTAGACTTGTTCTAAATTCTAATTATGTATTGGATCTTGATAATACTTTTTATATTCCATCGTTTTCTAGAAATTTAGTTTCAGTATCCAGACTTGTGAAACTTGGTTATGTATTTACTTTTAGTAATTCAATCTTTGAAATTCTAAAAGACCATGTTACTGTTGGATATGGAAAATTACTTGATGGTTTGTATAAGTTTGATCTAGATCCTGCATTTGAGCATAGTCTTATGACTGTGCATGAGGAGAATGGCAGCAAACGTTGTATCATTAAAGAGGATTCCTCTAAGTTGTGGCATAAGAGATTGGGACATATCTCTATACAGAGAGTTAAGAGGTTGGTGGATGATGGAGTTTTACAAACTCTTGACTTCACTGATTTCGATACTTGTATTGGTTGTATAAAGGGAAAGACAACTAATAGAGCTACGAAAGGAGCTAGAAGAAGTACTAATAAATTAGAGATCATACATACAGATATATGGGGACCCTCTCCTATACCTAGTCTAAATGGACAGAGATATTTTATCTCTTTCATAGATGACCATACTAGATACATGTATCTTTACTTTTTGTTTGATAAATCAGAGGCTATAGATGCCTTTAAGGTATTCAAAGCAGAGGTAGAGAAACAAAGTGAAAAGAAAATAAAGGTTGTAAGGTCAGATAGGGGTGGAGAATATTATGGACGATATACAGAAAAGGGTCAAATGCCAGGTCCATTTGCAAAATTTCTTCGAGAAGAGGGTATTGTTGCACAATACACCATGCCAGGAACACCGCAACAAAATGGTGTGGCAGAAAGAAGGAATCGTACTCTTATGGACATGGTAAGAAGTATGCTTAGTACCTCCAATCTTCCATTAAAGTTTTGGAGTGAGGCGTTAAAGACAGCAGTATATGTCTTAAATCGGGTTCCATCAAAGGCAGTTCCAAAAACTCCTTTTGAATTATGGGTTGGTTGGAAACCTAGTTTAAGGCATTTACACATTTGGGGTTGTCCCGCAGAAGTAAAGGTTTATAATCCAAATGTTAAGAAATTGGACCCGAAAACTGTTAGTGGATATTTCATTGGTTATCCAATGAATTCTAAAGGGTTCAAATTCTTTTGTCCTTCTCACGCACCTATGATTGTCGAAGCTAGAAACGCAAAATTTCTTGAAGATCTTGAATTCAGTGGGAGTGACATTCCTCGTAAAATACAGTTTGAGGAAATTAAGGAACCGAGTTCATCTTTTCAAGATAATCAATTGATTATTGTTCAAAATGATCATTCAGTTAATTTAGAAGATCAATTGACTCAAGATGAACAAATTCCTAATCAGTCGCATCATGAAGATTCAACTAATAATGATACTGTTGTCCAAAATCAAGATTTTGGAAAGTTTTCGAATGCAAAATTGTTCACCATCACCAGCTCCTGTTGTTAAAGGAGATAAATTCAGTTTGGAACAATGTCCAAATAACTCATTGGAGTTCAAGGAGATGAATAAAATACCTTATGCTTCAGCGGTGGGGAAACTCATGTATGCTTAAGTTTGTACCAGGCCTGACATAGGGTATGCAGTAGGAATGTTGAGTAGATATCAAAGTAACCCAAGCCTTGAACATTGGAAAGCTGCCAAGAAAGTTATGCTTTATTTACAAGGAACCAAGGATTACATGCTTACATACAAACACTCTGATCATTTGGAGGTGATTGGGTATACAGACTCTGATTTTGGTGGATGTAAAGATTCTAAGAAGTCTACTTCTGGATATATATTTATGCTTGCTAACAGTGCTATATTTTGGAAAAGCACTAAACAGAATATAATTGCAACATCCACAATGGAAGCAGAATTCATTGCGTGTTATGAGGCTACATCACAAGCTTTATGGTTGAGAAACTTTATATCTGGTTTAAGAGTTATCGACTCTATTGCAAGGCCATTAAAGATTTATTGTGATAACTCAGTTGCCGTTTTCTTCTCAAAGAATAACAAAAGTAGTAGTCGCAGCAAACATATAGATATAAAATATATTTCAGTTAGAGGTCATGTTAAAGAGCAAAAGGTGAATATCCAACACATCGGTACATAATTAATGGTCGCCAATCCCATGACCAAAGGATTGCCGGTTAAAGTAGTTAAGGATCATATGGATCGTATGGGGCTAGTTAGTTCATTTAATGTATAAGTTAACTTTTACATTTGTATCTAGGACCTTATTAAGATATTTTGACATATAATGTTCATTTATTACATTTTTTTGTACACATAAAGTTAAATGTCAAAATAAAGTGGACCACGAATGACTTATAGGAAGTTCATTCATAAATTTAAGAAACTCATAAAGTATTTATATAAAATATCATGCATTGTAATAGATGGAAGGGAGTGTTCGATTTAAAGGATATGACCGCCATCATTCATGTATTGAGCTTTTATGTAAATAATGCTTGCTATAACTCATATTATGGCCATATTCGGATTAATCACCTATATAGTATTTTTCCAAATTGCGGCGTGAGGCCAAGTGGGAGAATGTAAAACTTGATGTGGCCACATGCCACAATTATGCAGTTCAAAGTGGTTTAAAGGAGTTATTAATTGCCTCTTTTGATCCTTGATGGGAGGTTAAAGGCAGTTGATGGGAGTTACTTGGTCCCTAGCCTAGCCATATATAAAGATATCGTCTTCTCCATCAAAGATATATTACGAAAATACAAAAAAGAAGAAAAGGTTCTGGAGGAGGCATAGGCTAGAAGACATCTCTTAAACATTCACTCACAAATCATTCACATTTTAGTTTTCTACAACACTTGAACAATATGGTTGGAGGTAAGTGGTTAAATTCCGCATTATATTACATACGTAATATTCCACATTTTGGTATCAGAGCAATGCTTCTTGCTTTTTTTTTTTATTAAAACTAGTTTGATCAAAAAATAATTTTGAGTTACAATTCCACCAGAATTGTCTCATTGTATTTCATTTGTTAAGGATGTGTTCATTGATTGACTCCATTGTTAGGCGTATGCCTTGATAGCAAAGAGCAGTTTATGTAATCAAATTGGTTTGATTCATATTCTATTTCAAGTTTTATTTTATTTATATCAATTTCTAAGGGTTACTTTTGAGTTGTTGTAGCTTCCTACACATTCACTTGTTCCATAAGCTAACGCCATTGATGTGTTTGATAAACATATTTCAAAAGTGATTATAGGAGAAATTGATTGTTGCATAACAGAGCTTTCAAAAGTAGGATTTTTTAGGTTTTAGAATTCAAAAACGCCCCTTTTAGGGAAGTCCATTACAAATATACCAAAAATAAATTTAAATTCTAATTTTTTTTTTAAAATTAAATTAACAATATAATAATATTAGAAATGGAGAAGTTATAAAACTGATCGACGAGTCTGACCACAAATGGTTCAATACTGCTAGTACCATTACAATTGTCAATTATTGAAAATAATTTATTACCAATGATGTCGTTTAATATAGAGTCCTATAATCTACTTTATTAAAATTTGATTTTCCGAAAGAATTTCGCTATTAAACTAAGGTTAAGAGTTTAGAGAGTTTGATTCTTCATGCTTCAAAGGACTCTAATAACTAAATGGAATTTTAGAGAAAAAAGAAAGAGATTTTAAGACACTGGAGTAAAGTGAAGTTAGCANTGATTAAAGAAAGAGTTACGGTGATATTAGAGTTCAGGAGTTTACTTACTGAGCCTTGTTTGTGCTCATCCAGTTGTTCCCTATGTTTTTGCAGGTTCTAGATGAGGACACAGTCGGATGGACATCGGCACACGAAGAGAAATGGCTACACTGTCCACCCTATGTTGATAGTTTTGCATATGTCACAAGCCTTGTATATATTTGTATAAAGAATGTATATGTTTAATAAAAGAAAAATTTTGGGCCCAACTTTTTATATTATGGTTACGTGTATTTTTACTATGCATGTTTTTAAAAGAATGGAGTCGTTACATGATTGATGTATGTTCGTTACAATGCATGTTAATAACCTTTGGCCAAAGGAAGGTTTGAATTTATTATTTTGAATTTGACATTGGTTGACTCAAATATAAAGTATACTTATCATAGCATGACATGATTTAAATTCTTGGTTATTGTAGTTGTTTTTACTGTTTTTGCTAATAATTCATCTCATGTTCCAATGTTAAATGGTGAGAACTTTTCTGATTGGAAAGAAAAGATGTTAGTACTTGTGTGCATGGATATTGATTTGGCGTTTCATATGGATGAACCACCAGGTCCTACAGAAGAAAGTACGCCATCTGAAAAGGTCCTTTATGAAATATGGGAGCAATCAAATCACTTAAGCTTAATGAAAATAAAGACCCACATAAGTAAGCTTATTAAAGGTTCCATTCTCGAGTGCACCAAGGTGACAGATTTCATGAAAGCACTTAAAGCACAATTTGTGACAGATGATAAAGCATTGGCTAGCACCTTAATGAGGAAACTTTCTGGCATGAAGATTGATATTTCTGTGGGTGTATGTGAACATATTATGGAAATGCGGGATATAGCTTCTCAACTTAAGTCCCTAAAGATTGAATTTTCTGAGGCATTTCTTGTCACTTTCATTCTCAACTCTCTTCCTAATGAGTATGGACCTTTCAAAATTTCATATAACACACATAAAGAAGATTGGTCCATTAATGAACTCTTCATAATGTGTGTGCAAGAGGAAGAAAGGTTGAAGAATGAGAATTTGGAAAGTGCTCATTTAGTAGCACATGTCAAAGGAAAAGGAAAGAAAGGCAAAGGTGTCTCAAAATTCAAGAAGAAGGGTAAAGCACATGGTAATCTTAGTGGTTACAAAGTTTCATGCTTCTTCCGCAAGAAAAAAGGACATGTGAAGAAAGAATGCTTGAAATACAAGAATTGACTTGAGAAGAAAGGTATATTTCTTTCATATGTATGTCATGAATCTTATTTTGTTGATGCTCCGAATCATACATGGTGGAGTGATTTGAGTTATGCAATTCACATTTCCACTACCATGTAAGGCTTCCTAAACCTGAGGAAACCGGTGAAGAATGAACAAAGTATCTATTCAGGCAATCAGATGTGTTCTAAAGTGTAAGCTATTAGGACTTTTAGACTTGTTCTAAATTCTAATTATGTATTGGATCTTGATAATACTTCTTATATTCAATCGTTTTCTAGAAATTTGGTTTCTGTATCCAGACTCGTGAAACTTGGTTATGCATTTACTTTTAGTAATTCAATCTTTGAAATTCTAAAAGATCATGTTACTATTGGATATGGAAAATTACTTGATGGTTTGTATAAGTGTGATCTAGATCCTACATTTGAGCATAGTCTTATGACTATGCATGAGGAGACTGGCAGCAAATGTTTTATCATTAAAAATGACTCCTCTAATTTGTGGCATAAGAGATTGGGACATATCTCTATATAGAAAGTTAAAAGGTTGGTGGATGATGGAGTTTTACAAACTCTTGACTTCACTAATTTCGATACTTGTATTGGTTGTATAAAGGGAAAGACAACTAATAGAGCTACAAAAGGAGCTAGAAGGAATACTAATAAATTAGAGATCATACATACAGATATATGGGGACCCTCTCCTATATCTAGTCTAAATTGATAGAGATATTTTATCTCTTTCATAGATGACCATACTAGATACATGTATCTTTACCTTTTGTTTGATAAATTAAAGGCTATAGATGCCTTTAAGGTATTCAAAGCAAAGGTAGAGAAACAAAGTGAAAAAAAAATAAAGGTTTTAAGGTCAGATAGAGGTGGAGAATATTATGGACGATATATAAAAAATGGTCAAATGCTAGGTACATTTGCAAAATTTCTTCAAGAAGAGGGTATTGTTGCACAATACACCATGCCAGGAACACCGCAACAAAATGGTGTGGCAAAAAGAAGAAATCATACTCTTATGGACATGGTAAGAAGTATGCTTAGCACCTCCAATCTTCCATTAAAGTTTTGGAGTTAAGCATTAAAGACAGTAGTATATGTCTTAAATCGGGTTGCATCAAAGGCAGTTCCAAAAACTCCTTTTAAATTATGGGTTGGTTGGAAACCTAGTTTAAGACATCTACACATTTGCGGCTGTCTCGTAGAAGTAAAGGTTTATAATCCAAATATTAAGAAATTGGACCCAAAAACTGTTAGTATATATTTCATTGGTTATCTAATGAATTCCAAAGGGTTCATATTCTTTTGTCCTTCTCACACACCTACGATTGTCGAAGCTAGAAACGCAAAATTCCTTGAAGATCTTGAATTCAGTAGGAGTGACCTTCCTCGTAAAGTACAGTTTAAGGAAATTAGGGAACTGAGTTCATCTTTTCAAGATAATCAATTGACTATTGTTCAAAATTATCATTCAAATCATTTAGAAGATCAATTGACTCAAGATGAATGAATTCCTAGTCATTCGCACCATGACGATTCAACTAATAATGATAATGTTGTCCAAAATCAGGATAATATGGATGAAACTGTTGAATTAAGAAGATCTTTGAGAGTAAGGAAACCAACAATTTCTAATGATTATATGGTATACCTTCAAGATATTGATTTTGATGATAGTTAAATGAAGATCCCACTTCATTTTCACAAGCCATGAATGGAGAAAAATCTCTCATTTTGTATAATGCCATGCAAGAAGAAATGGAATCCATGGCCAAAAACCAAGTTTGGACACTAGTCGAATTACCACCAGGAGCAACAACCATTAGTTGTAAATGGGTCTATAAGACCAAAAAAGATGCTATTGGTAATATCGAACAAATAAAGCAAGATTGGTGGCCAAGGGTTTCACACAAAAGAAAGGCATCGATTACAATGAAACTTTCTCTCTAGTTTCAAAGGAAGATTCATTAAGAATCGTCATGGCATTAGTAGGTCATTTTTGTATGGAGTTACATCAAATGGATGTGAAAACAACCTTCCTAAATGGAGATCTTGAGGCGGATGTATACATGAAACAATCAGAAGTTTTTTGTAATGAGGATAAGCTAAAGTGCGGAGTAATAAGCGAAAAAATTTATTCGAAACCCATTTAATGCAGAATCATAGATTGATATTAATAACCCATTCAAAACAAACATATATATAAGATTAAACATTTGTTATAATCATACCTTCGATTGGAGGATCCTTTGATTTTGATTGTAGAAAACGCTACCACTTCAAGAGGAGAAGTGAATGAACGGTAATCCACACAAAGACAAGACTACCCACATGATCAATTTGCTAGTTTGAGAGTGAAGGTTCAAAGAAGAAAAGGAAAGAAAAATTTCTAAGAAATTTTCTCTCTACAACTTTTGGCTTGGGAGGCAAGATAATCCAATAATGGAAATAAGGGTTAAGGCCCTCTTTTATAGGCAAACCCTAACCCTAATATTCCCTTGGCATATTCCAAGAATATTCCCCACTAATATCCATTATTAATAAATAAATAATTAGACCTTACTTAATGCCCAAGAAAAAGTTGATTTGGTATTTTATTATTATTGATTAATTATTCAATAACAATTCACTATTTAAAAATTATATACACCAATATACAAATTTAAATAATGATTATTTATTCATTTAAAATATATATACACCAATATAAATATTTAAATGAATATGTAATCTTACAAATTAAATCCAATATTAAAATTGGACATAGGCGACAACCTTCCAAGCGAAAACCTTCCAACAAATTTAATTGCATCGTAAGAATTACCAAAATACCGTTTTCCCCTAAAATGATGAAATTGCCCTTATTCCAAATCTTCTTTGATTTGTCTTTTAAATGTATGAGCCATGGGCTCCTTATCATATTGGCAGTGGATAATATTGCAATTGACACTCAATCAATTGTCTCATTACACATTGATCCAGATTGGCCTCTAGTCAAGCATCATGGTCACCCGATAGATTCGGATTCAGCGTATCAGCTACATGTCAATGGTATAGTTATCGGGCAATCAAATCCTTTCATCAACTATTATCTTATCAAGGTTTGAAGTACATAAATAATGTCAACTTCAAATATACAACCTTGATATGTTTGTATTCAGTAATCAAGTTAATGACTTAATCGAACCTGAGCACCAACTTAATTCCACTATGGCCACAGTTTTGCGATCGTTGTCATTTACTGAATTATTCAGCGAGATAAATTCTCTTGTACCCAAGAGTTATGAATCCTATGTCGATTCATTATAGCCATAGTGTATTTCTCAATTTAGTCAATCACTCCCATGCTGATAACCTTAAATAGGACTACGTTAGGCTAGCGTAAAACTATCCGATATTTACAAATGGCGCTCTGGTGATCTCAAGTCTAAGGATCATATACACCACCATCCGTTAGATGATATATTCCATAGCATTGGGGTTACCATCTATATGAAATCCTCTAGTTGGTCAGTCCAGTGAAGCAAGCACCCATACGTTGCAGCAAGTTGTCACCAAACAACTTTAACATGAAAGATCTGTTACTATCTTTTGATAAAGTCATTCAACGCTATGATAGTCTTGCGATATTATCTGTGCTCTTACTTTAGGATAATACTAGGCCTACGAACGATTTGTACAATGGCCATGTAATGTGATCATAGGGTTCTTACAATCAAGATTTAAAGCACTTGATACTTTCATCATGATTCTACCATTCTAAGGACATATATTATAACATATGCGAAATACGATTTACATAATATAGTCAAATTACTTTTTATTAATATCAACATGTGTTTACAAGTAGTTAATTACTACAGTTAGATTGACTCTAGGGTACCTACCCTGCAAGTTGAATTAAGAGGTCCATATATGGACTTAAGCAAGCATCCCATCGGTAGTATACAAAGTTTCATAATGTTATTATCTCATTTGGTTTCATTGAGAATATTGTGGACCAATGTGTATATCTTAAAATTTGTAGGAGCAAGTTTATCTTCTTAATTCTATATGTGGATAATATTTTACTTGCAAGCAGTGATTTGGGTCTACTTCATGACACCAAAGGATTTCTTTCTCAAAATTTTGAGATAAAGGATATGGGTGAAGCCTCTTATGTCATTGGCATAAAGATTCACAGAGTTAGATCTAGAAGGTTTTTAGGTTTATCTCAAAAGACCTACATCAAAAAGATTTTGTAAAGTCTTCGAATGCAAAATTGTTCCCCATCACTAGCTCCTATTGTTAAAGGAGATAAATTCAGTTTGGAACAATGTCCAAAGAACTCATTGGAGTTCAAGGAAATGAATAGAATACCTTATGCTTCAGCCATTGGGAAACTCATGTATACTCAGGTTTGTACTAGGCCTAACATAGGATATGCAGTAGGAATGTTGGGTAAATATCCAAGTAANAGTTACTTGGTCCCTAGCCTAGCCATATATAAAGATATATCTTCTCCATCAAAGATATATCACGAAAATGTAAAAGAAAAGAAAAGGTTTGGAGGCATAGGCTAGAAGACAACTCTCAACTCTCAACTCACAAATCATTCACGTTTTAGCTTTCTACAACACTTGAACAATATGGCTGGAGGTAAGTGGTTAAATTCCGCGTTATATTACATACGTAATGTTTTACACTTAGAACAAAACAGGTATGAGGTATCGCATCTGGAGAGAGCAATCAAAACACGCACATAGTGTTAAGAGTCATGAAAATGACTCTATTTTGATCTTTGTGTAATTAAATTGAAGTTATATTGAGACAATTGAAGAAATTTTGGAATTATTAATGGAAAATCACATTTTAATTTTTCCTTACATATTGTGCATGTTTGAAATGATTTTTGAGATGTTGTGAGTCGATATTAGGGTGTGATTTATTTATTAGGCCTGAATTTGTCTCCTTTATTCTGTTCAGGGGGTTAATTATCATATTTTTGGGGGTTGGTTTTGTCAATTTTCATTCATGAAGGGACTGCTTAAATTTTCTAGACATAGTATAAAACAACATGAATAGTTCCAGATCTGGAGCAGCCGCCTCCCATCAAACCCAAGCTCATCTCACCAGATTCTGGCGACTCTTCGGCGATCATTCATCTCCCCCAAGTGTCGGTTCACCTTCCACCATCACCCCCACCGTGATTCCTCCATTTTCCAGCGACGTTACGCGCTCCCCGCCACACCTCTTCACATTCCAACAACGTTTGAGCTTCTCTGACATCAATTCACCTTCCCTAGCACCGATCTCCAAATTACTGGCCTCTCAACATCCTCACACGCCCTTTTCCATGTAAGATCACCCCAAACCGCCGTGGTTGTTCATCTTCTACCGTTGTGCCTCTTCAACTTCCCAGCGTGATTTCGTGCCTTTTCCAAAGTTAATTCGTCCTNTTATGAATTTATTATTATAAATAATAATCAAATTAAATTAAATACAAATAATCAAATTTGGTGTGATTTTTTGTGTAAAATTTAATACTCAAATTAACTTAATAAAATAAAAAAAAACAAAAAAAAGCAAAATTAAAAAAAAGGAAAAAAAATTTATTGGTGCTACAGTAATTTGGCACAGCATTGTAGCGCCACACCAAAATGGCGTGGCACTTTGGCATGGGTTGGAGATGCGCTAAGAGATTTAATTTTTCCAAATTCCTTAAGACTGGAAGGCCGTGAGCATTATAATAATTAAGATATGTATATGTTTTAATTTACCAATTGCTTTTAAAATAACTTAAATTGCAGTATTTGCTAAATAGTGAAAATACACACAAAAAATTCCAATAATAAAATTGTATCTACTATTTACTTGTACAAGCCATCAACAAATTTAAATGTACATTAAAAGAACCTAAGTTGTCTATAGGGAAAAATATTAAATATGCTGCCACAATATCCTTGTCATGATCAATAAAATTATATGTCAAATTATGACATTTATTGATTTCTAAAGATGGGAAAGTGAGTATAAACAACAATTTGAAGCATACACATATGGGGGTAACCCAGATATTTAGAGAAAACTGGGGATAGTATAGATAAACGTATAATCTCAAGTTCGATTCCCCGTCTGAGCATTCTCGATTTAAGTGGGGGTTCGTGACGGTGGATAATTGTGTTAGTTTCTCTCGAAAATTAGTCGAGATACATATAAACTGGTCCAAACACTTTGGTTTTAAAAAAAGAAGAAATTTTTTTTGAAGCATTGTGAATAGACATATAGTTGATAGTCCTAATGGCAATGTGAAGCCAAGGGAAAATGCACAATTATGAGACCCAATAAGTTGTGGAAGGTATTGAATTAAATAATTAATATCAATTAAAAAAGCAATAAATAAACTCATCCTGAGCTTCTTGGAGCCATCGATCCCTCATAATCGTAGCAATATACATTTTGATCACCTGCATTTTCCATTTACTAATATATCAATTAAAACCACAAATTTTATGTCCATATGTATTGACATATTAAGATAATTTAGCAATATGAAAATTAACAAGTGCAGACATTCTTATTTATTTTTGAATGAAAATTTGAACATACATTCTTGACAATAGGAAGCACTAACAGACAAATTGAAAGTTAAATTTTTAGCATCTGAAATCTACGTTTTTTTTTTGTTTGGTCTTTTAAGAAAATTGAGACATCCGTAAGAGAGAACTATTGCTCAACAATATACAATATTAGAATAACTTAGCAAAATACCGTAAGTGATACATTTCGGAGCTCAAATTAGAAGCTACAAGTGATTCATATGCATCAATCGTAGACTTTATTTGCTGCTCTTATGGTTTCAACTTATGAAGGACAGGGCTTTAAAGATGTTATGCCCGGAAAAGTAGGGCTGACACATCACACTGTTAGCGCAAGTGGTCAGAACTTAGGTAAGTCCATGTGCCGTTCAGGTATAGCCACGTCGCGCGCTGATGCAAAAGGCGTGCTCCTGCCAGTGCAGTAGGTGCACGTCAGGCTAGCGAAAAGTTGGAGGTGATCCACGTGTCCAATCCCTGCAAAACTCGAGTGAATTACTTGAGCAGGTGAATAACGGGACGCAAGGAATGATTTGCACAATAATCTGACCCATTAACCGATTTAGTAATCATTACGTGATTTCATCCCACTATAAATAGAGGGTTCCTCTCACGTTTGTGAGATTAGCTAATTTCTCTCTGTAATAGCTTACTTATTTTCTCTTTGTAATTACTTGTAAATCAACTCGCTGAACGCGACCTGACCTCAGTATATTAATACAATATCAGTGGACGTAGGAGTCCTTTGTTGAAGCATCCGAATCACTTTAAACACCGTTCTCCATCTTTTATCCATTATTATACCCCCAATCACATGTGTTCTCTGAGTCAGCTCATCATTTCACAAGTGTGTTTAGTTAGTGTCAAAATCACGCATCAACAAAAAAATAAGCCTAATATCAATTTCCACAAACTATGTTAATTTGGAAATAAGATATTAGTAGTGAGATCGAGAATTAAATTAAAAAGAATTAACAAAGAAGAAAAAGAAAACATCATTAGAGCTCGATACATACAATTTAATGACCATGAAGAGGTGGTCAGATGTACGAACAGCTAGTGATTCCTCTTGAATTTCCATATGCCAAGTCAAGGAAACTAAAAATATAATTGAATAAATTAAAGAAATGATAATATATAAAATTACTCCTAAAATCACGAAACAGGTTGTGGTTAAAAATCTAGCTTCCATTCAACGTTGTTTTATATAGTTTTGGAAGCATTACTTCAATGCTCAGGCTATTGCAAGCCACAACTCTTCACATTATATAAATGAAAAGGAAGTTAAAAAAAATATTCTATTTAACATGAAAGTTTGTGTTTAATCTAGTTCATTAAACATTTGAGAAATAGGTTGATTATTTTCATTAGTGCTTGCAGGAATGGCCATTCAACATCAATACAATATCATGCATGAACCAAAAGTAAAGCACTCAAGGATTTATACATGTTTCGGTCAATAGCCTACATCGATGAGACCACTTTCATGTCAAACAGTATAGAAATTACTTGCAAGTCAATTACAAAGTTTAAGTTAAGTAAAACAATGTAAAACACTCCATGTTCTAACACTGTAACTCCACCCTCTGATTGTTTCAATGCTCTACTACAATTTGCTTGAATCCAAGAAACCACCTGAATAGCTCGAGCTCCACTCAAGCTTCAGTGGTCGAAATCAACTTTCAACTCTACAACTTGAACAACCATCAAGCTTTCAGCAAAGGAACAATGTTCCAACAAAAACACTCAAACAAGATATGAGAATATTAAAGAACAAACAACAAAAGGAACCTAAGAAAATGAATAAACTCTCTAAAAACTTTCAGAGAACAATTAATGGAATATTCAAGTTCAAAGAAGACACAAGGAAGAAGAAGATGTTATATAATCCTTGCTCAACAAACCCTTAGTACGCTCAACAGACAAAGCCTTACACATGTTGGACTACTTTAAGAAAGTTCTCAACAACTTTGTTGGACTACATCTGAAAAAGCACAACTTTCTTGGACCACTTCTGAAAAATCAGACACCTGTAAATAGACCTTTCATGTAGATTTCAAAATTGAAAAAATATCCTAACAAGTAATGAAAACATGACACCTGTACTAAAATATCTAATTTGAAAAATGATTACACAACTGAGTAAAATGTACATATATTTGCAATAAGTTCATACAAAGTAAATGTGTACATATTTATACAATATATTACTATATGTGTAAACCACGTACATGATTGTGCTTTAAAGTTTAAACAACTTAATGTGCAAACATTAGAAAATAATGTACACACACATAACTTTTTAAGTTGACAAAAACTTTACAATTTCCCCCTTGTCAAACTTATGAACAAAACACAATCTTAACCAAAAGAACAACTCTAACAAGTCTAAAACAAAATAAGCGTTATAGCACAAAGACAAGAAATAAAACAAAAAGTCATATCCTCAAGCAACATCATCACCACAAGGAAAAAATAAAAGATATCAAAGCATCATAAACAAATTCAATTCTAAAAAAAACAAACAGTTCAACATAACCAGAAACTTAAAAACAATAACCAAAACCAAACTCCCCCTGAGTGTCAGACCATTTCACTCTACGACATCATAACCTCATCAAAACAAAATACCAACAAAATACACCTACTCCCCCTCTTTGTTCATAAGGTTTGAACCAAACCTCAATATTGACTAGATCTTGGGGTAGGTAGCTTTCCTCTTGAGGCTCTTGTCTTGATTCTTTTGCCTCCATGAGAAGCAGTTGATTGTTGTGGAGTTGATGCTGAAACTTAAGGTTGAGTAGACTCAGCAGGATCAGTGGCAGCAAGAGTTGGGAAGGTTGGAACTGGAGTAGACTCCTCTTGATTTACTTTTGGATTTGTTGTTGGAAGGATTGGGGATTAGCTTTCTATAGCTTCTAGATTCATATTATTTCGACTTAACAAGCTCAAATTACGTCATTTACACTCAAAATCGTCATTTTTACTCAAAATCATAAACTTACAATGCGCAATTAATCGAATTAAGTATCAATTATAACCCAAAATGTATTAAAAATAGATATGACAAAATGGGTCCATGGCCATGGGTGGACTCGTACCCATCCAAAAAATATAGGATACGAGTCCACCATTTTGGACTCGTTTTGTTTTTACCCGGACCAGCCCCTTTTTTAAATGGGTGGGTCTAGTATACCCATGGGTACCCGTAAAAATCAATTTTTTTTTAACCTAAATCCCTAATTCCTAAAATTTCATCGTCCAACTCTCTTCGATTCAACACTCAACAGTTCGACTCTTCTCCTCATTCTCTTCTCATCTAAAAAAAACCAATTAAGAAATCTACCAAAAAAATCAATTAAGAAATCAAAAGAAATGTTGCCGAAATTGTTCAGATCTGAAGTTGTGCTCAAAAAAAGAAGAAAGGATTGACGAAGAAGAATAAAAGAGGAAGGAAAAGGGATCTAGTGTGCCAAAATTGCTTAAACCATGGTAACCGAAACTGTCAAGAGTTGGCCGACTAATAATCATAAACCAATCCACAAATAATGAAAGAACTTCAGATTTAAACAACCACAAACACGAAAGCAACTCACAAATCCTTACCCATTTACTCAAATAAAGAAAATAAAATAATGGAGTGAAGAAGAAAAGAAAATAAAGAAAAAGAATAAATGAAAGGAAAAATAAGAAACGACAAGGAAATGGATTGTGGAGTGAAGAAGGAGAAGAGGAGAGAAAAGGGAAGGAAAAACATATTACCCATTCACTCAATTGCCTTTATTTCAAGTTGATGTGCATAAATAATGGAGAAAATTTAGCTGTCCGGTCATCCCAAGTTTGGATTTAAGAAAATGGCCTTGAAACTGTTCATCATTTTTTTTTAATTTAGAGAAGATGACGTGGCATAGTTAGGATTAATTAAACACGTAAAATGGGTTAAAATGAAAAGATTAAAACATATGTGGGCCGAATAAAAAATAATGAAAGTTTTTAAAATTTGAAATTTCACTTAAAATAAAATAAAATTTATAATGAAATAATAGATTGTTATACTTGAAAATTAATTAAATAAATAATTTTATTAACTAATCTCAAGCATACAAGAATAATTTATATTTCATAACTTTTAATACAAGTTCATCTACACAAACTGATGTGTTTTAATGTGATTGAATGATTTTGAATTAGAGATAAATTTAACAATTAGGACGTGTTTGGTTGGGTTACTGAGGTAATGTTATTTTACATTATTTCATTATCACGTTTGGTTGTTAGGTAATAAAATATTTCAGTAATCTTCTAAAACCAGTAGTAATCACTGTTGGTAATATAGGAAGTAATCTGATTACCTCTATTTTCTTAGATATTTTAAGATTAATTGGTAATCTTATTTTTGTTACAATTTTATCCCTTATTAATAAAATTTTTGGACAAAAGTACCCTTATTTTGAAATTAATTTACAAATATGTTCATTGACTATTTTATCCTTATATACAAATTTTTTAGGACATAAATACGCTTAAACTTTAAAAAAAACTACCCGAGGGTGGTGGCCAAATCTGGCCACCACCGCCGACAATCGTCGATTGATGATGGAATAGTGCACAATCGATCGAATCTGGTCGACCGTACGCCGTTAAGGCCATTCCCAGAGATTCATGGTCAAAAATAACTGTTTCATGGCCAAACAACTGACCTTTTCACGGCCAAACATTTGGCCTTTTCATGACCAATATTTGGCCTTTTCATAGCCAAATATATGGTCTTTTCATGGTTAGATTTGTGGTCATTTCACAACTATATCTTTGGCCATGAAACGACTACAGATCTGGCTATTATCGGCCATGGATCACATATTCATGGCTGAAAAAGGCTTTATGACGCACGACCGGCCAAATTTGGCTGGTTGTGCACGATTCCGGCGACTTTCGATGGTGATGGCTAGTTGCCGACAATGGCTTGAGGTGGGTGAGGGTGATTTTTTTACAAATTAAAGTTTTATATGGTTGTGGTGTTTTAGTAAAATTTCAAATGTAAGGAGTTAAAAGAAATTATTCATAAAATAATATTATATTAATATTTAAAAAGGAGGACACGTAAGTAATTTTATAACATACCCACCAATTTATCCTCCTAACCAAACATATTAATATAACATACCCGATAATTTATTTTAACTTAACTAAACACATTTCCCTAAACATTCTCAGTAATCTTCAAAGTAATTTATATTTCATTAATATAACATTCCCTATAATATAACATTCTGTGAACCAAACACACCCTGAGGGTAAAAGATATATGTAGGAATATCCTCATTAGACTAAAAAGCTGTTCCAACTAAATATGGAATAAGAAGATGTACTTACTACTAGATTCCTTACGAACCCGAGTTTTTGGTGGAGTGAACTGAACACCAGCTTATAAGGAATAGTTTGTATAATTAGTCTATATATGTAGCATTACTCAACATATAAAACTTGGTTGTAACACCCACAACAGAGCAACACATCCCACTTCATCCTCTTCTATTGGTTACAAACTAAATCTCCGCAGTAGAAATCTAAACAATCAACTAATCAACCATGTTCACATCGAATTAATTACTAATTAAATGTGAACATTTCTCAAATACATAAAACTTAATTTGCACAAGTACTTACATATATATATATTCTCCAACATTATAATCTTCCTCTTAACTATTAATTTGTTGCAATGGAGTAACTCATCACTAACTTAACGGATTTTTTCATCGAGGGTAGATCGTAAGGCATAATAAACAGCTTTCCAGCCATTCTCCGAAGGGTGTATATCGTCCCAAAAGAATGATAATTCAGGGTGTTTGCATACACTGTATTTCTTTGCCCCACTGTCATCTATACTGCCACAGAAGTATTTTTGTTCTAAACCCACACAGCATGGCTGCAACAAAGTCTTCATCTCCGAATTCCCTGCATTAATTATAAGATTAAAAAAATTGTTCTATATAGAGTATATATAAATAGTTACACAGATCAGGATTCTCTCCTTTATACGAGAGAATTCATATTCATAAACGCATAATCGGAATAAAAAAAAATGAACTTTTTTTGGATTGGTTTCTAATCATTATGAGTAACCAATCCATTTGGGAAAGGCTTCAATGCCAGCGCTTGCTGGCGTGGGGGCATCAACTTCTCGATCAAGTTGCCCTAACATTTCCTGACGCATTTTCTTACGCCAAAATTAGGTTACATCGATGCAGGAAACGGCTATACCGGCGTCTGTCGTGCGTCGATGCAGCCTTGTTTCACTAGTGGTGTGACATAATATAAGTTAGAATTTCTCATAATAAATTTACCTGAAAGTTTTCCATTCTTGGTTAATGTAGACATGAATGCAGCGTACAGATCCAGCAGAAATATGACAGAATCCTTGTTCTCATTGTTTAGCTTTTGCACTTCATTCACCAACGCCTCGTTGTGATACTTCGCGGCTGCATTGAAAATTTCAGAGCAATTCTGATATGAAGAAACGACAGCTGCATTGGGCAAGCACCCCATCGGTTCAACGGTAGTAACAGCTATCTTTTTAATCCCCACTGCTTGAAGACGCTTCATATTAATTAAAAGTTGCTGAATAATATTTTTCGTGAGGTCCTGCAAACCCTATTAATGCGTAGAGATCACACATCGTCAGTGCTGGGATAGTTTATCGGATACTATAGAAGGTAATTGAAAGTGCTTTTTTAATCTTATAAACACTTTTGAATTTTCTCTAAGTTATTTGATTGTATTTCAAAAGGGTTCATACAATTATAAAAAAGCTATTTTATGGCTTCAGGAATAAGCTCACAATTTGAGTTTTTCCAATAAACTCTTTTTGGGATTTCAAAAACTTTTATTATATCAAATATATTCTCAAATTACTTTTATAATTCCACCATATACATATTAACAATATATATCAATAATATTTTGCTTACAACTGAGTTGTACACAATTGAGTAATACAAATAGAATGATTACAATGTTCTTTGTTTTTTATCTATTTGTATGATTCAATTATACAACTCAGTTTCAAGCATATCATTGCTCTGTACATATACCCTTCTTTTGAAATAAAACCCTATTCTTTTTTCTTTTTTTTTTTAATCTATAGCCACCATCTCAACAAAAATAACTCTCCACTCTCCCACAGGATCGAAATCTAACAAATTAATTTCATAAGTATATAAAGTCTTATAAATTGCGCTATGATTTTTAGTTTTTATTTTATTATGTAAGTTCCAACCATTAGTAATTTTGATATTTAAATTGCAATTAGAAAATCTAATTTTTTATTTCATGTTATATATATTATTAAAATGAAATAACATGTTGTTAGTATATGATATAAATCAAATAAATTAATATGTCATATACCCTTTTTATAATTTTTAATAATACAACCAACAATCAACCGTTTAAAAAGAGCTTTTATAATTAACAACCAAACAACTAATTAGTCATAAGCTTTGCTACGTAACCTCTTCTTGAAAAAGAGAAAAATTTAAGAATGTACCTACTCGTTCCTATTATGCTTAATTTCACCACATACTTTATCTGTCCTTTAAATATTTATTAATTAAAGTAGGTATCATCGTCAATTATATATAACTTTACTTAAATGGCACATTGAATGACAATTATTAGCGTTCTAATTAAGAAAGAAGAAATAGATAACCTACCATAATTAGCCAACATAACAAAGAAACAGATAAATATTAGTTCACCTACTAATTACCTGGACATTGTTAATGTCATTCTTCATAATATAAGTGAGATAGTCATTCCCAGCGAGAGAAACCAGGGCGATGGAAGAATTAAGGTCGTGTTTGGTGAAGACATTTTCTTCAAGTTGTTGCTGAAAGTTGTTAATTTGCACAGTCATGTTTGGTTCATTCGCCATCGTGTTGAAAACACCAGTGCCTCCATAGGCAAAGTTCATTCCGTGTTGCAGATTTGATCCATTCTCTGACTTTCTCATTTCGAAAGGAATGGGAGATTTCATCCCCAAATGCGAGGCTGCATGTATATAGAAAGTTCAGAAACATTTTCTGGTTTAATATAATGAAAATCAGAGCTGGAAAACAGTAATGTTACGCGACTTAATTGATGTGACTGCTTAACACATTGGTTAAAACGAAGCTACTTACTTATCTAATTGTTCTCTGATCAATATGATGCTGACACATAAACAACGTTATTGGAGCTGTTTTACTTGGTCTTAATATTTTAGATCCACCATTGAGAATTTTCAATGAAAAACCAAAGAAAAGTTTTGGCATTAAAAATGGAGGGATTGAAAGCTTCTGAGAATATTACATAAAGAGATAAAGAGAGCACAGACCTAGAAAATCAGTCAAGACACGTCCATCGGAAAATCGGCCGGCTGGTTTTCCAGGGTAAGTCAGCCCATATGGTTCATTCCAGGAAGCTGCAGATTTCCCCCAATTTCCAGTATCGGCGTACGAGTCTCCGAAAACAAAAAGCTTTACAGAACCAGGGTGATGGTGATGATGATGATGATGTCCATTCCTTCCTTTCTTTGCAAGAACCGCTGTATAATAGAAAATGAGCAGAACACAAATGCATTAAATTCATATTCAAAGTGCAACAAACTTAATTATTATAGAAAAGTGATTCAATGTCGAGACCAGTGAAGATTATTGCAGTTAACAATAAAAAGAGAACTAAGAAGAGGAAGTGTGTTCGCTTTTCCATTGAAGAGCAGATTGGAAAGTAATGGAAGGAAATGTTATGAATTAATGTTTAGAGAAATACAATAATGTATAGTGCATTTATATCAAAATGCATTGCTCTCATTACTCGAACCTGTGACTGATTTAAACGAGGTTTCGTAAATGATATAAATTTATGTTTGGAGTGACCTAATCAACGCTAATTGCCAGCTAAAACGAAAAATGTTTAATTGGTACTGTTGTTTATGCATTTTCAAGAAATTATTTATTGAATATGAAGTTATCCGACCTACTTAATTAGAATAGTTTAAGCTTTTAAGAAAGTAGTAAATTAATGGAATTTCTAATATGTCAAAGTTAAAGGTTTCAGTTGAAATTTCTTCACGTAGTTACATTTGAATTTTTGTCACAACGTTTGAGTTTGGCTTGACCTAGTTCGTATTTGTTTTGATTTTCGGTCTTGCCCATCTATTTTTGTCTTGTCCATTTTGGGATTAACATGCTTCGATCATTTAGAATTCAATTACAACTTAAATCTTGTTTTGAAAATAAGAAATGTAAATATAGAAATATTTTTAAAAAAAATAAGTAATTTGACATTGAGAAATAGTAATTTTCTTGTTTTTCATCATTTTGAAGTCCGAAAATAGTTAATTAAGAGTCTGTTTAGTTGA